>NC_045984.1:16052394-16352394 GCF_010909765.2 Amblyraja radiata
AAAAGCTGAAAGGAGAAGCACAACTTTTAAAATACTAATGAAATGCTCAATAAAACGAGACCTCCTGTTCTTCACACAATGTATTATTAACCAAGTGAGAGCCGACAGGCAGAAGAATACTGTTTAGTTTAGAGAAAGGCATTAAATTCATACAAATGTATATTATTTGATGAAGCAATTTTAAAGGATGAAACTACATTCTGGCATGTCTGGGAGGGAGGAAGGACGTGGGAAAGGTTTTAAATGGGATGAATTCCAGATGTAATGGCTATTTCTTAACTTTCCAATGTCCAACTTTTGATCGCCATTACCAAAGATCCTATAGCAGAGCTGCTATAAGATCTTTGGTCATTACTACTCTGGGATGTAGAAGAGATATAGCTACTCGCAGATAGTAAAAACAAATCTTCCAGTTGGTATTTCTTGATTAATTGGTCCTTTATTGAAGTAGTACAAACAAGGAAGTGATTCATATCAAGTATTCTTATTCCAACACATTGTTACTTTTAATTCTTACTGTTTCATCCGTGTCATGTCAAGTCATGTGGTAAAACTGTTGTCTCCACCATCCCTCGAGGCTAAACTGACTCCCAATCTCTGTGGCCACGCTAGCTCCTCAGATTCCATGTCATGTCAAGTCATGGGTAAAACTGTTGTCTCCACCATCCTCGAGCTAAACGACTCCCAATCTCTGTGGCCACGCTAGCCTCCTCAGATACAGACGCGCTCTTCTATGTATCAAATTCCACCAACAAGCATACAAAAAATATGAAACTAGAAATATCTAGACATGGCCGACACCAGACGTTTGAAGAAAAATGAAATGCTTACATTACAATTCAGCAACCAATTTATTTTATATACTATAGCAGATCACACGATAACAATTTACAGAGTGAAAATCAAATACTTTATTCATGGCATGTGGTTTTGAGATTTAGGTTCTTCAGTAACGATCACAAAACTGAGTTTGATAGTTCTTTTCCCCCACTGACTGATTGACGGCCTATGTAAATAATTCTAGTAAATTGTAGGTCGTCCACTGCTCTAAAGTGAAAAACAAAATGTAGCTAGCCAATTTTTCTGCAAGATCTGAAATCAGGTTGTGATTTTGTATGTAGACTTGATCACGCAAGATATATCTGGGAAATAAATTGTAGGGTTGCACATTTACATTGAAATCTCATTTCATAACGTTTCCTCTAGTTCAAACTGCAACTCAGTAAGCCTTGACCCTTGGTAAAATGGCTTGTGTTTTCAGTCAACGCAAATCCATATCCCAATAGTGCAATGCTGTGAAGAAGACTTCATCATTCTTAGCAGCCACCTGCAGAAGTGGGCAGGTATACACCTGCGTAAGTAAACATGGAGCAGCTTTGAAAATGCGAGCACAATCACAGGATTAAAGAGATACATTTTTGTACATCTGACTGTGGCAAAAACAAGGCATTGCAAAATTGTTTCATTGCAGAAAATGCTCAATTCAAGATTTTGAGTTCATTTGAAAACCTTCAAACGAAGCATTTATTCATGTATTTCCTATTCATTGTATGGCGTTCTATGATGTCGGAGTATTCACCAATTCAGGAGTGCAATTGCTTTTCAACAGTTTCAGCTAAGAAGCTACTTCATTTTCACGTTCTATGTTCGCGTAGCCGATTTGTCAACAAATACAAATCCCTTTCATTTCTTTCCAGTTGGTTTCAGCATAAAAAACCGAGCTTCTTTGAAACGGCTCCAAAAGCCTGGGCTGCAGCTGCATAGGCTGCTATGATACGCAGCACATCGATCAGGAATGTCCCGGATTAGTTCCGCAGAGCCCAATTATTTATTTGGTGGTAGTTCATGAGCTACACCTGGTGTCACTACACATGGAGCATACACAGGGAGAGGCAAGTATGGGTGGGGGGTGGTGGGGGGGGGGGGGAAGAAAAACTCTGGATCCCTGTTTCACACAACTAATAGAAAGGGAAGCAAGGATGAATCACGCTCAATGGATGAGTGGCCACATCTTGACATCTCGCAACAGGACGTGATGAAGATACTGTAATGGTTGCACATGGGAGAGGCGTCACCTTTGTGAAAGGTGAGGAAAAGGTTAAACATTAAACATTAAAAAAAGGAGCAACCATTTATGATTTACAGGAGTGACCCTTTCAAAGAGACAGACATCATGTCCAGCCAATATTTATCCTTATTTCTATATTCCATGTATTTCCATGACATAAGAGACCAGTTAAAGCATCAAGTTAACACCCGCTCAGACCATTCCATTTCGTCAGTAATTTTTACTGTAACCTATTCTTCCCCATTAGTTCAGTTTAGAGGTACAGCGAGGGGAAACAGGCTGTTTGGCCACCAAGTCCAGCGACCCCCTCACACTAACACTATTCTACACACACTAGGGACAATTTACAACTATACCAAGCCAATTAACCTACAAACCTGTACATCTTTGGAGTGTGGGAGGAAACCGGAGCACCCGGAGAAAACCCACACAGGTCACTGGAAGAACGTACAAACTCCGTACAGGCAAGCACCCATAGTCAGGAGCAAACCCGGGTCTCTGGCGCTGTAAGGCAGCAACTCTATTGCTGCACCACCGTGTCGCCCTATTCCCTACAATTCTACCATCCACCTGCACCAGGGACATTAATGACAGGATCAGTTGTCAAGGATTGAACCGAGTCACTGGAGCTGTGAGCGATTCTATCCACCAGCTGCCCTCCCTCAAACAAACATCATGAAATATGATTATCTAGTCATTATTGCATTGACGTTTATGTTATCTGCCGTGTTTCATACTTTCTAACAATATTTACGCGTTGAAAGTTTAATTGACTGCAAAGCCCTTTTGGTGCTGAGGACATACAAGTTATTATAGAAATAGGTATTTTCAATTATCTCCTCTAGAATAGAAGAATCAATTTGTTAAAGGTTGTCGGACACTGGTGACTCAATTGAACTGATGAGCTGTGGTGCAGTGGTTAAAGTACTCAATTGCAGCTCGAATGGTTCAGAAACAGGAGATAAAATCCCAGTATGGCAATCAGGGAATTGAAGTTCTAAAGCATAGAACAGTGCAGCACAGGAACAGAGCCTCTCGCCCACAATATCAGTGCCAAAATGATGCCAGTCTGAAGAAGGGTCTCGACCCGAAACGTCCCATTTCTTCTCTCCATAGATACTGCCTCACCCGCTGAGTTTCTCCAGCATTTTTTGTCTACCAGATTAAACTAATCTCACTTTTTTTGTACACGTTCCATACCTCTCCATTCCCCATATACGCAACAGCCCATGCGAAATGCCACTATTGTACTTATTTCCACATCTCCCCTGGTAGTGCTTTCCAAGTACCTACCATTCTCAATGTGTACCTTGCTCATCTCCTTTAAAATTTCCCCTCTCATCTTAAAGCAATGCTCTCTAGTATTTGACTTTCTCACCTTGGGAAAAACATTCTGACTGTTTATGTTATCTATACCTTTCATAATTAAACAGTTATATCAGGTTTCTATATCAGCCCTAATGTTCCAGAGAATACAATTCAACATTGTCCAGCACAAGGGATGGGGAACCTTTTCATGTAGGAAGGGATGCATTAAGTAAACTGTAATCTAATAAAGCCGCATCCAAGAAACTTCAATTAGATATACTTCAAACTGTACATTTTGTAAAAATCAAACTACTATGTACTAACTTCAAGAAAATGAAAACATTTTGTTAATTCTAAAGTTATCTAACCTTTTAATTACTTTGTTGTGACTGCTTTTTTTGTGGGAAAGCATTTGAATATTTGGTTGCAACATGGAGGTACGCAGTTTCAACTGATCTTCTAGATGGGTATCCGTCATTTGTGACCTTAAGAGCGTATTGATTTGGATTAGGTAGGAGAATGTAGACTCACAGCAATAAGTGATTGAAAAGCAAGAAAGCATTTTTCGTGCATGTTGCCGAAGACGTGGGTATTCTATTGCATTTTTCCATATTTCAATCGGATCTTTCTTAGCGTCAAATAAGGACTTTAAAATGTAATCTTCTGAGAGCTCAATAAATTCCATCTGTAGTTCTTTAGGAGCCTTGGAGACATCAACTAGGTGAGGTTGAAATGTTAATTTGAGTGTGATGTCATGATTCTCAAAGTCAGTGAACCTTTCATTGTATTCTTTAATTAATACGTCTATAACAGCTGCGTATTCTTCAAATGATTCGCATGAATCCTCCTGCTCATCAATGGCTTTCGCTAACTGGGAAAATGTGCATCCAAAATTTCATAAGAGTTTTGAAAAAAAGATAGCTTTTACCTTGCAAAGAAACATTCAAGTCATTTTGCTTTGACATGATATCACACAGAAATGCAGTATTTCTATAGAAACCACCTTTCTGATTCTGTTCCTCATGAAATTAAACTACCTGTTCTCGCCAAGATAAAAAAATTGCTAACACCTGTCCCTGCGATAGCCAACGCACTTTACAATGATACAGCAAATCCACACTGAATGCCTCATCGTCCAACTTTAGCATATTACAAAACTGACGATGCCGTGTTCCATTTACATGAACAACTTGTTGCAAAGTGTCACTTAAAATAGTAGATTTAGCACAGAGATTTTGCTGATGTAAGATACAGTGAAAAGAAATGAGAGCATCTGGATCTGATACCTTTTTATCTGTGCAATAAACCCTTCACGCTTTCCTGTCATGGAAGTGCACTGTCTGTACATACACTCACTAAATTAAACAAATCCAGTCCAACTTCACGACATTTATCTTGTAAGTTGTTGAAGAAATCTATTCCTTGTGTTCTGCCCGTAAGAGTGCCCAAAGCGAGTAACTCTTCGTAGCAAAGAAAATCTTCTGTTATGGCCCTAAAATCTTCCGTTATGTTATGCCGTTGGGTCCCTCGGGTACTTCCATCCTGTGCGACGTGTCCACAGGCCAGCTGCTGCCTGATGTTCCGGCGGCCTGGCACCGTCGCGTGTTCGATGTCATCCACGGGCTGGCTCACCCATCTATCTGAGCCAGGTTTGCCATGGTGGCCGCGAGGTTTATATGGCACAGGCTGCGGACTCAAGTCGGACCTGGGCCCGGAGCGTGCATTCAGTGCCAAACATCTAAGGTACATCGAAACGTCCGGGCGCTGGTTCAACATTTTGCGGTGCCACGCCGGCGGTTCAACCATGTGCACATCGTGTGGCCACTGCCACAGTCCTGGGATGTTTCGCACCTGCTGACGGTAGGGGACAGTTTTACGCGGTGGCCGGAGGCCTCCCGCTAATGGACACTTCCGCCCGTCGTGCACTCGTGCCTAATTGGGTGGCTAGCTTCGGGGCTCCTCTAGATCACATCAAACCGGGTTGCCCAGTTCACTTCTGAACTGTGGTCCGCGATGGCCCGCCTGCTGGGGACGCAGCTCCACCATCCCCAGTCGAATGGGTTGGTGGAGCGGTTCCACTGCCGTCTGAAGGACGCCTGAAAACTTGCCTCACGGCCCTGACTGGATGGACGAGTTGCCATGGGTCCTGTTGGGGATTCGGACTGCCCCCAACGAGGATTTGTCATCATCCTCGGCGGAACTGTGTATGGCGCTCCGCTCACTGTCCCCGGGGAGTTTGTCCCGGTAACCGCCGTCATCTGTGTTGGTGCACTTGCGGGAGAGGGTTGGAGCCCTGGCTTCCGTCCCGACATTGGGTGGCCCCATCCCATCTGCCACCGGCACTGGTGGACTGTCCGTATGTCTTTCTGCGCCGTGACGCCCACAGGCCACCCTTGCAACGCCCTTATGAAGGTCACTTTCGGGTGCTGCAGCATGGGCACACGAAATTCGTCTTGGACTTGGGAGGCCAGCAGGAAACTGTATCCGTGGCTCGTTTAAAACCAGCCCATCTAGACCTGAGCGAGCCAGTACAGGTGGCTCAACCTCCCTGTCGCGGGCGCCGTCGCCCCGGGTCCCTTGAATTATTCCGGTTCGGGCAAGTCCCCTGTGCGAGGGGGACGTATCTACGCGATCTGGCCGCCTCATTCGGCGTCCCGTCCGTTTCGGTGCCTCTGGTTCTGGGGGGGGGGGGGGGGGGGGGTGGGGGGGTAATGGGGCGGCACCTGGTGGTAGGCCCGGCAGAGTGAACCCTCGGCTCTGGAGTGAGGAGGTTATGTGTATCGGGTGGTCACGGGGTTGACCTTAGGGGTATTAAGGTCGGGCAACGCCCATGACCATTTGAGGAGTAGGAGCTGTATCTTATCGATTAAAACACATCTTCAAGCACACACTTGTGTCTGCTTAGATTTTGGCTGGACTCATGTGAGTCCCTCTATAATACGTTCATTTTAAGATAAAAACATATTAATAAAATAAAAGGATTTGTTCTACAAAATTTGGATTCATTCAAAAGGCCGCACTTAATGGGATAGAAGGTCGCATGCGGCATTAGGGCCGCAGGTTCCCCACCCTGGTCAAGCATCTCTCACAGCTAATACTCTTTAATTAATCTAAGCAGCATCCTGATAAACCTTTTCTGAATCCCCTCCAAAGCCTTCACATCCGTACCTGTAAAGGGACAATAAGAATGCATGCAATATTTCAAAATTCAGCCTAAACAAAGTTGTTGTGGGGCTGCACTTTAACACAAGGAACCCCAGATGCTGGTTTGCAAAAATAATGACACAATGTGCTGGAGTAACTCAGTGACTCAGATAGCATCTCTGGAGAACATACTGTAGACGGGTGACGTTTTGGGTCAGGAGCTTTCTTCAGTGATTGTGGTGGGGTGAGAGGGGCGAATGAAAGCTGGAAGGGGCAGGGTTAGAGCCTGGATGGGGGAGTGGGGGCAGATATTGGACAAAGGTCAGAGATGAAAAGACAGAAGGTGTGAGACAAGAGGATTGAAGAGTTGCAAATGGTGGAGCTAGTGGAAGGAATGTAGGTGGATGGGGAGGCGAA
Organism: Amblyraja radiata; assembly: GCF_010909765.2. Classification (NCBI taxonomy): domain Eukaryota; kingdom Metazoa; phylum Chordata; class Chondrichthyes; order Rajiformes; family Rajidae; genus Amblyraja; species Amblyraja radiata. The sequence goes on from NC_045984.1 coordinate 16,059,332, forward strand.
AATAGGTGCGAGTCCAGGTGGGCTACAGGGGAGGGCGGCGGGCGAGCGAGCGTGTGTGTGTGCGTGTGTGTGTGTATATGTGTGTGTGTGTGGGGGGGGGGGGGGGGGGGGGGTGGTTGCTATTTACTTAAAATTTGAAAATTCAATGTTCATACCATTGGGTTGCAGGCAACCCAAGCCTGGCAATGAAGGAGGCCCAGAATAGGAAGGTTAGTATGGGAATGGGTAGAGGAGTAAAAATGGTTAGCAACCAGGACATCCAATAGGTGTTGATGGACTAAGTGCAAATGTTCGGCAAAATGGACGCAGGGTCTTTGCTTGGTATTACCGATGTACAGGAGGCTACCCCTGGAGCACCAGATCCAGTAGGAGGTGCTCATGAATCTTTGTCTCACCTCGAAGGACTGCTGGGATCCCTAAATGGAAGTGAGGACGGAGGTATAGTGACAGGTGACAAATCTCCTGTAATTGTAGAAGAAAGTACCAGACAAGGGATGGTTTGGGCTGGAGGAGATGAGTGAACCAGAGTTGCAGAGTAGTCTCTGTGGAAGACGGAAAGGGGTGGGGTTGGGAAGGCATGAATGGTGGTGGGATCACATTGGAGATGGAAATGTCAGAGAATGTCTCATCCATTCCCATTGCCCCCACACACTCCCCTGACATCAGTCTGAAGAATGGTCTCAACCAGAAACGTCATCCATTCCTTCTCTCCAGGGATGCTGTCTGTCCCTCTGACTTACACCAGCATTTTGTGTCCACCTTCAGAGAATGATGTGCCAGGTGTGAAGTCTGGTGGGGTGAAAGTTGCAGACCTGGGTAACTCTATCTTAGTTCCATCTGGGTGGAGTTGTAGTGAGAGGAGAACTACAGTGCACAGAGGAGACACAGGTGAGGGATCCATCTTTGACAGCAGGGGGGAAACCACATTTACTAAAGAAAGAGGACATCTCTGATGACCTAGAATGGAAAGTCTCATCTTGGGAGCAGATGTGGCAGATAGGGAAATTGGGAGTAGGCAGGGTTAGAAGACGTGTAGATCAGATAATCGTGGGAGTCGGTGGGTTTATACAGTAGTAGACGTCAGTCGATAGTCTGCTATGAGGGAGATAAAGAGATCATGAAAGGAGAGAGATGTCAGATATGGTCCAAATGAATGAGGGCAGGGTAGATGTTAATGGTAAACTTAATGCAATCAACAAGTTAATGCGGGTACAGGAAGCAGTCCTGATGTAGTTATTGACGTAGCAGAGAATGAGTTGGGGGATGGTGCCTAATTGGAAAAAAGGATTGCTTGATATAACCAACAAAAAAGGCAGGCATAGCTGGGGCTCATGCGAGTGCCCATGGCTAGACCTTTAAATTGAAGAAAGTGAGAGGAGTCAAGAAAGGTCGTTGAGGGTGAGGACAAATTCCGCCAGGTGGAAATTGATTTGGGTCTCCATTCAAGAACGAACTGGAGGACCTTGTCACATTCCTGGTGGGGATGGAGGTGTAAAGTCAGTGGTTGTCCATGGTAAAGATGAGACCTGAGCTCCTGAAATTAGAAAGTCATTGAAGAGTTGAAGGGTGTTTGAGGTGTCTCAGATAGGTCAGAAGAGATGGACAAGAGGGGGATAGGTTCTGTGGGGCAGAGGCAATGGGGATGCCAAGGCAGTCCGGTTTGTGGATTTTGGGAAGATAGAAGCAGGGAGTGCAGAGCTAGGGAACTATAAGGTTTGATGTTGTGGAGGGGCAATCGTCAAAGGAGATGAGATTGGAAACCTTCTGGGAGATGATTTTCTGGTGTTCGCCTGTGGGGATGTAGTGAAGGTCGGCGTTGGTAGGCCTGGCCTGGGGGAGTGTGGGAATAGAAACATAGAAAATAGGTGTAGGAGTAGGCCATTCGGCCCTTCGAGCCTGCACCGCCATTCAATATGATCATGGCTGATCATCCAACTCAGTATCCTGTACCTGCCTTCTCTCCTGATCCCTTTAGCCACAAGGGCCACATCTAACTCCCTCTTAAATATAGCCAATGAACTGGCCTCAACTACCTTCTGTGGCAGAGAATTCCAGAGATTCACCACTCTGTGTGAAAAATGTTTTTCTCATCTCGGTCCTAAAAGATTTCCCCCTTATCCTTAAACTGTGACCCCTTGTTCTGGACTTCCCCAACATCGGGAACAATCTTCCTGCATCTAGCCTGTCCAACCCCTTAAGAATTTTGTACGTTTCTATAAGAACTACCCTCAATCTTCTAAATTCTAGCGAGTACAAGCCGAATGTTGCGAAAGTCGTCAATAGGTCCAACCAGGGAATAATTGGGGATGTAGTGAAGGTCGGTGTTGGTAGGCTCAACCTGGGAGCAGGTGGGGATGCCCTGAAGGTTGGTGTTGTTAGTCCCAGTCTGGGAGAGGTTGGGGAGGCTGTGAGGGCCGGTGGTGGCGGTTCCTGTAGGCCCGGCCAGGAATGCGGTGAATTTTGTAGTCTGTAGGCCTGTGCTGTGAGCGATCATGGATGTGGAGGGGTCAAGCAATTGCAGCTTCAGTGCCCCCCTCACCTGTAAGTGGTCGGAGGCACAGTGAGCATGGTCGCTACATCTTCTAGCAGTGAAGGCGTTGCAGGTTTTGACCTCATGGGCGATCCTGCAGTGAAGCATCTGGCCTGAGGTCGGTCACGAGTGTGACTGTCGAGGATAGTCTGGAGGTGAGCAGGCTTTGATCCTCGGTGGAGGTCAGGCAAGTGAGGAAGCATTGATTGAATGCTTCCACTCAATGCCCTGACTGATGAAGGCATGCGTTCCATAAGCGTTCTTTACCACAATCTATTTGCGTCACTACTTTAAGGGAGCTATGGACTTGCATCCCTATATCAAGTCAAGTATCCTTTATTGTCATTCAGACTTTTCAGTATGAACAAAATTTCGTGCCTTGCAGTCATAACATAGAATAAACTAACAAAACACACAATAAACACAGATTTAACATCCACCACAGTGAGTCCACCAAACCCTCCTCACTGTGATGGAAGGCAAAAGTCTTATAGTCCTTGTCTCTTCCCTCCTTGTTCTCCCTCTGCATTGAGGCGATCCAAACTTCCGATGTTGTGACCCCACCGGGTGATGGTAAGTCCCACGGCTGAATCCGAGCTCCGCAAACAGGCCGGTACAATCTCCGCGGCCTGGGGCGGTCGAAGACGCCGAAGCTGCCACCCTCCAGTCCAACCTGTGACCTGCGAGCTCCCGACGTTATCGTCCACTGGGCCCACGGCCATGCCTCCGAGGCTCCGAAGTCGGGTCGCCGCCGCAACAGCCCCGAAGTCGGCCAGCCTCGCGTTGGTAAGTCCTGGCTGTCTCTGCCTCCGGAGCCTCGAGGTCGGTCCCAGTTGGAGGCCGCCAGGGAGCTATGGACTTGCACCCCTATATCCTTCTGTACATCAAAATGTTAAGTGTCCTGTTAACTGTATACGTTCCATTTATATTTCATCTCTCAAAACGCACTATCTCACATTTCCCCAGATAAACTCCATCTGCCATTTCTCTGCCTGTAACAGATCTATATCCCACTGTATTTTTTACAGCTTCCTTCACTATCCGCAACTCCACCTATTTTTGTGTCATCAATAAACTTACTATCCACTTTTTTGTCCAAGTAATTTATATATATATCGCAGCAGAGGGCCCGGCACAGATCCATGTGGAACACCACTGGTCACAGCCTCTTGCCAGAATGGCACATTTTCCCCACTACTTCAAAGGGGAAGCAAGTTGCAAATCCAGTCACTGTGCCTCGATCTACTGGATCAGACAATGACAGACCTTGACGAATGCCTTACCAAAGTCCACGTCGACAACATCCACAGCCCTACCCTCAATCACCTTCTTCACCTCCTCAAAAAATCTCAATCAAGTTTGCAAGACACACCTACTCTGGACAATGCTGTCAATAATTAACCGATTGTCTTCGAAGCACAATTAAATGCCATCCCTAAGCACTATCTCCAATAGCTTACCCAGTACTGATGCGAGGTTCACTGGCCCACAATTTCCTGCATTACCCTGATTTCACTTCCTAATTATTAAGAATTCTCATTTTGTAATGTCTCATTGTGCAACTATTTTGAAATCCCACCAGGTTCATTATGTCTCTCAGGGATGCAATGTTTCCATCCTCATCTGAATGGTCTTTATGTCAACATGTTTGACTTAAATATTTCTTCATTGTGGGGAAATGAACTAAGGACAAGAAATGAGAACTTTTATTAAGGACACAAGCATAAGTTAATAGCACCTCACCTGATACTAAATATTACCAGGTCCACGTCTCATGCTTAAAAATATTAAAACATAAATATAATTTTATAGCCTATAAATTTGACCTCTGCTGTGGTGTTGGGAGGGATTTTTATGATGCGAGACTTTCCCTTGACTGAAATTGCACAGAACACTAACTTATTTCCTGTTGGGCAACTCCTATTGGAATTAAATATCGATAGAAGAGAGATGAATACAACGCATCATGGAGAATAGAAAGGACTAGGTTTGCTCCTTGGTCTATGATAAAATGGCTGACCATAACTTGCTCTGCAAATGGCCTCAGCAATGGATTACAGATCACACCAATGTCTATGTTACACATCATCATTTAGTCTTCCACGCCCTCAGCTTTGCAAGGTTTGTTCTTTCAATAGTTTCTCTTTAGTCTACCGAAAAAACTTTAATTTTCAGTTATTTTATTAAAGTTTATAAAACAAATTTGGCAACGTGAAATAAAAAGCTTGTCGTTGCTTGCTGCCCTGGTTTACACATCAACAGTATGCAGCCAGCTGAGGTATCAGAGGGTTGCATTTAAATTACGCCAATTACTTGCTAGTGCCCTCAACCAGAGTCCCCATTTCACAAGTCCCTTCTCCCAATTCCTTTATTAACTGGACCTTTCCTCATTCTTTTCACTGGTGCATTTTCAAAACTCTTTGATCCACGTCCACTACATAACCTACTTTATTAATGGTTATGAATTGCGACATTCATTAGATTGTTCTTCCCCTGTTAGCCAATGGCCAGAATCCATTGTTATGGCATTACCACTTAGTCATCGGTATATTTCTTGCTTTTCATGGTTTGTGTAATATTGGGAATTATTTCCCAATTGAACCAAGGGGTACAGGCCTTTTTTTTAAAATAGAGGTGCCACACACAAGATGGAAGGACTGTCAGTGGAAATGCTTAGACATACTAACTCATTTGTAAACAATGAAAATGAACACAAACATACAAATTCTTGAAAAGTGTATTCTTACCTGTAACAAGGGGTCCACAATCAAGCCAGGAAGTTTTTTCCAAATAAGTGGTGTAGTTCACATCAGATTGTTAATCCTTTGCATCAGCTCCACTGATAATGCCACCAGCGCTAACTATTTATGCAACAAAATTTTAAAAACCAAATAGAAAGACAAATTAAACCATTCCATCCATCAGAAGCACAGTCAGTGGTTAAAATTTAAACAGTGTACTAATTCTTAAGCAGTGGACCTAAATTCTGAAATGTCAGACAACCCTTATTTAAAAAACATATCTGTACTTCAGATGTGTCAGCTTCTCCCAGGTTTTTTGTTTGGTATTTAGTGGAATTCTTAGGTATAGCTCCTCCGCAGTCAGTTTGAAAATGCCCATTTCCAAATTTAAAAAGGCTCTGCAAACCCATCCAACACTACTTTGAAGATATCCGCCATACATGTAACTGGGCCATGGTAATAATTGAAAATAAAATCAGTAGATCTAGGAAATGCGGGAGAGAGAAAATAGGGAATTATAGACCAGTTAGCCTGACATCGGTGGTGGGGAAGTTGCTGGAGTCAATTATAAAAGATGAAATAGCCACACATTTGGATAGCAGTAACAGGATCGGTCTGAGTCTGCATGGATTTACGAAGGGGAAATCATGCTTGACTAATCTGGAATTTTTTGAAGATGCAACTAGGAAAATGGACATGGGAGAGCAAGCGGATGTAGTGTACATGGACTTTCAGAAAACATTTGATAAGGTCCCACATAGGAGATTAGTGGGCAAAATTAGGGCACATGGTAGAGTGCTGACATGGATAGAAAATTGGTTGGCAGACAGGAAACAATGAGTAGGGATTAACGGGTCCCTTTCAGAATGGCAGACTAGTGGGGTACCGCAAGGCTCGTTGATGGGACCGCAGCTATTTACAATATACATCAATGATTTGGATGAAGGGATTCAAAGTAACATTGGCAAATTTGCAGATAACACAAAGCTGGGTGGCAGTGTGAACTGTGAGAATAAAGGGTGACTTGGACAAGTTGGGGGAGTGGGCAGATGCATGGCAGATGAAGTTTAATGTGGATAAATGTGAGGTTATCCACTTTGGTCACAAAAACAGGAAGGCAGATTAAATGGTGTCAAGTTGTGAAAAGGGGAAGTACAACGGGATCTGGGGGTCCTTGTTCATCAGTCTATGGAAGTAAGCATGCAGGTACAGCAGGCAGTGATGAAAGCGAACGGCATGAGCTCCTGGAGCGGGGCCTACACCACCGCCCCGCGCGGCTTGGAATGGCCGCGGGACTGCGAGCGCACGCCGGGGGCTCTAACATCAAGACCCGGTGTGCGACCTTGCATCACCCGGCGTGGCTTAATGGCCGCGGGACAATCTCCATCGCCCGCCGGGGGCTTTGACTTTGACTCTGACATCGGGGGGGAGAGTGCAGTGGAGAGATAAGTTTTTTTGGCCTTCCATCACAGCGATGTGATGGATGTTTATGTAAATTATGTTGTGTCTTGGGTCTATTTGTTTGTAATGTATGGCTGCAGAAACGACATTTCGTTTGGACCTCAAGGGGTCCAAATGACAATAAATTGAATTGTATTGTATTGTATTGTATGTTGGCCTCTATAACAAGAGTCATCGAGTATAGGAGCAAAGAGGTCCTTCTGCAGTTGTACAGAGCCCTAGTGAGACCACACCTGGAGTATTGTGTGCAGTTTTGGCCCCTAATTTGAGGAAGGACATTCTTGCTATTGAGGGAGTGCAGCGTAGGTTAACAAGGTTAATTCCCGGGATGGCGGGACTGTCATATGCTGAGAGAATGGAGCGGCTGGGCTTGTACACTCTGGAGTTTAGAAGGATGAGAGGGTATCTTATTGAAACATATAAGATTGTTAAGGGTTTGGACACGTTGGAGGCAGGAAACATGTTTCCGATGTTGGGGGAGCAGAACTAGGGGCCACAGTTTAAGAATAAGGGTCAAGCCATTTAGAACGGAGACGAGGAAACACTTTTTCTCACAGAGAGTTGTGTCTGTCAAATTCTCCACCTCAGAGGGCGGTGGAGGCAGGTTCTCTGGATGCTTTCAAGAGAGAGGTAGATAGGGCTCTTAAAGATATGGGGAGAAGGCAGGAACGGGGTACTGATTGGGGATGATCAGCCATGAGCAGATTGAATTGCCCACTGGCTCGAAGGGCCGAATGGCCTACTCCTGCACCTATTGTCTATTGAAATCTAAAAGAAAAACAGAAAATGCTGGAAACACTCAGACGAGTTCTTTAAGGATCTGTAGAAAGAGATAGTCAACATCTTCGGTCACAAAACATTTCTTCCTCAACTTGAATTGCTCTGTGTCTTTCTCTGCAGGTGCTACCCAACCATTTCCATCATTTTCTGTTTTTGTATAAGGCGAGAATAAGAACATTATTTTGTAAGAGAAAAAGTGAATGAAATCTGGGTGTCTTTTACTTGTACCAATATCTACAAAAAGTCTGATTCTAGCTTCTGCTTCGCAATCATTTGCAATCTAGCCAGCAAACTACTGAAACATAGGGGTGTTGGAGCAGAGTGAAGTTATACTTTCACAATTTTTATACAGACAGCCTCCACGTTGCAGGGATTGCATTCCATGAAAAACCCATATCACGGTTTTCCATAATGCGAACCACATCATCTGCGTTTGCATTAATGGGAGTTGAAAAATAAAGGTTCTCGTTGAGAGTGAGATTTTATTCTGTACCAGTTTCTTCGTTAGTGATTTGTGAATTTTCCATTACCCAAATTACCGTAAAGTGAGTTACCCGTATAAAAGGGTGGATTAGCATAATTCCAAGCCTATGAATTAGAAATTTGGCAGATGCAATGCAGGAGTGTCCCGAGATACTTTAGTGACTCTGAACTGGGAGCAGAAAGACTATCTATTTTCTGAAAAGTGAACACTGGGATAAAGACATGCTACATCAGCTGTACCCTTGCTGACACCCCTGCCTCCTATAAATTAATAATGGCCACATTGGCAAGTTCTTTGATAACATCAATAATCAGTATCCAAGCATTGAGAAGCAGGTTCAGGAATGAGAGGGGTGAAACCAGTGCAAGAAAACTTTAATATAATTATTAGTTAAATACTTTTGGGGAAAAGTTGTTCATGCACTGGCAAAGTTTTGAAGAAGTTAGTTACCCATAGTGCAATTGTTTAAAATTAGACTTGAATATCATTACTAATTTATTGTTAAACAATTCAAAAGAACTGGAAGTGGGGATTGCAATTCTGTTGTTGGTGAAACAAAGATTTCCCATATCAAGCTGTAATGCTTGTAATTGATGTGTCTTTATTAAATGATACTGATGATTAAATGTTTAACAAATTTGATGCAACACAAATCATGGCATGCTACAATTATACATTAGGATTATAGAACAGAAAGGAAGTTAAGGTAGCCTCTGGACGCTTATCTTTTATAATAGAGGATTAGTGTACACTTTGGTTAAATTAAAATTTCTACAAAAGGTAGATTCCCCGATTTAACTACAGAAAGAATGAACAAGGTTACAGTTCTACTTCTTTTATGAAAAGTAACATATAAAAAATGAGAAAGGCCTAATTTCATATCTCTCTCTACAAAAAAATCCTGTAATTTATTGTTTCAAATTCAAGGAAGCTATTTAAGTCAAGCCGTATCATTTTCTAAGTCTCTGAAGTGAGTCTGAGTTACAGGAACTTGATTTCACTGTATGATCTTGGGAGCTGATACATAGAAGCTGCAAAATATGGAATTCGAACCAAAACATAGCGATGTTACAATACTCACCTTCAGCGGCGCTGCAGTTCTGCCACTGGCCGTATGCGCGACTTTGAGGAGGGAGGGGGGGGTGATTAAAATGCCCTTTTCCCCTGCCTGTCGGAGTCGAACTTCCTCAGGCTGTTAAGCTGCTAAAGAATAATCGATCCGACTTTCGTTCTTGGAAGTTTGTTTTTTTTTTAAATCGCGGGACAATTTAATCTCTGGAGTAAAATAAAAAGCTACTTCTAACGCTGTCAACAGGACGGATCTCACGTAAGGGACAAAACATAAGATAAGTCGTGTATTTTACATATAAACTTGCTTCTTAGGATGACTTTAATCAAAATTTCCTTGGCGATAATGTGATTTTGGCCCCATACGAGCCGGCAGTGTTTTCCTGCCGATATGAGGTTCAAATTCAGTTTCACAACATTCCAATCGATCGTGTTCCACAAAAACCCACTCGCAAGATGATTAAAATGCCCATTCATTTACGGGAATTAAACAATAAATTCCTTCCATTTGGCCAATAAATTCATGACAATGAGATTTAAAAATCATGTTATATTGTGAATCCTTGTGTGAATGTTATTTGGACACTTGGCTATTTAAAAATGTTAACCTTTTCTTAAGAAATGGATAGATGTTTAGATCTAGTAATTGAATTTTGTAATTAGCTACAATTAGGTAACTAACTAATTATATGCTTTAATTTCAGTTCATCCAAGTAAGATTATTTCATATTTGTTTCAGAATGCTTCAATCTATAATAACTGAAAATTTCATTCAGTCCTCTTAATTTTTAAGAAGGTTATGGGCTTTTGACTGTCCTCGATCACAGCTTTTGAGTTAAGTCAATGGAAAAGCAATAGGGAACAAGATTCTAATTTCCGAGTATGAAAATGGCCATAACCCTTTTAATACTGAAGATATGAAAGTGAATTAGGTGTCAAATTAAACTTTTTATGCTTTATCTGGTGGGATAAATTGCAGACTTGATTTTTAAGAATCTCAAAATATTGTAACATTGCTACAAGACAAGTGGAAAGGCTGAATAATTGCAGCCATTGACGATAATGCAGTGGCAACATATTGAGACACTGAGTTACCCAAGGATTTAATTTCTGAGCAACTTTTTTGAAAGAGAATGATTGGAATAGGAAATAATCCAGAACCAATTCCATGAACATTAGAAAGCGCTTTTATTTCCGTGGTTTTAACTTTAGATAATAAGTGTGGATTCTCTAATCTTTCAATTGAGCTGTTAAGTACTTTTGGGGGAAACTGGAGACAATAAAAATAAAATATAAGCTGAAGATAAGTTTTCCCGTTTTACCTAGATGAGTCTAATTCCTTCTTCATTTCTCAGGAAATTTCCCCTGGAATTTGAGCAAAGGTGTTGATGACTGCATCATATCCGAATCCAATAGCTTTTGTAAAAAAAAAAGAACATTCTGCATATTTGTAACAATTAAGTGAACAAAGCAAAACATCAACATTACATTGAAGCAGGACTTAATCAAAGTTCTCTAAAAGCATCAATTTGTGCAGTGGCAATGTTGAAGACGCAATGATCTTGGAAATAAAATTCATTCATTAGTTTAGTTTAGAGGTACAGTGTGGAAACAGGCCCATTGAGTCCAGCTGACCAGTGCAGTGATCCCCACGCTAACACTATCCTACACACTAGTGATAATTAACCTACAAACCTGTACATCTTTGGAGTGTAGAAGGAAACCGGAGCACCCGGAGAAAACCCACGCAGGTCACAGGAAGAACGTAAAACTCTGTACAGGCAAGCACCCATAGTCTGGAGCAAAACCGGGTCTCTGGCACTCTACCGGTGCACCAGTGTCGCCCCTAATTTTTTTAAATTCCATTAAGCCATTTCTCCCAAATTTTAATTTTCTCATTTGATTATAAAAAAAGGCTGAGACATGCCATAATCCTCCCCATCGTTTAAAATAGTATAATGATCATAGAGTAATTCATTATTTTCAGACAATCTATGTAATTGGACTAGAGATAGCAAAATTATCAAGTTACAATATGGAGAATCTAACTACATGCAAAAGGACCAAAAGTTTGCTAAACTTGTAAGCAGCGATCTATAGAAAGGAAATCAAATTTGAGTCAGTGGACTACCTTTGTTCTTCAAAAAAACTGCAATTTAACAGATGGCTTCACTATGAACATCTGAGAACCTGGCATTTAATTCTTATTGAAGCACAGGTGAAACTGTTAGCTGGCAAAATTGAAACCCTCCCAAGGATTTGGTTAAATTGAATTGAATGCAAGTTGCAGGATACCAGAGCAAAACTCATGCCCTGTAACGTATTAACACAACAATTGATTAATGTTTTAGAATAACCTATGAATACGGGAATGGTATAGGCTAGGGGGGTGGGGTGAGAGAATTTAGCCCATTTTTCCTGATAAATACCAAAAACATTCAAGTGTACGTTATATATTCAAAAATCAAGATTTAACTACAATGCAACTGTGACATACCGCCATGGCTCATGATGGACACCCATTTGGGTGAGTGTAAAGTATTAAGCGCCCATGTCCCAAAATGGAAGTTTGATCAGCAGAGAAAACAGTGGAAAGATCAGTGCGATGATTACGTAAGGGGCTGCATTTGCTTCCCTTCTACGATTCCTGTTGCATTATGCCCCAACAGTTCCAGAGATTTAATGGAAACTAGAGCAAGTGGGACCCGTCGGGTCCCTGTCACACGGGAGGCCCGTTCCCCAAACGCAACCCGTTTCCCAACGGAATATTCAATTATAATCTGCTGACTGAGGAACGGGTTGAGAGCAAATTTTAGGTCAGGTATCACTAAAAGCTATGCTGCCATTTCTGGTGGACTAGAAATAGGGAATACATATACAGGTACTTGGCCTCACTCAGGGCAGAAGTGCCAAAGTGCTGGAGGGAAGGGATGGGGTTTAGACTAAAGAGATTTTAAGACAAGGATCTGTTTAAATTTGACAAGTATCGGTCAAGTACAAGGGTTCATTGTAGGGCTATTAAAGCTATTTCATAAAAACAATTCAGAATCAACCTCAACAGTCATACTTAAATTTACATATCCTTGTGATCATTATATTCACCAAATTAAGGTGAAAAATACTAGATGTTCTCATCATGTCATTGTGTAAACATTAACCTAGGCTGATTAATTAATTTCCACTATCAGTTATATCATCTTGCATAGAATTTCCTTGGTAAAGGTTTAACCTACTTTTTGCCCCAAAGGTCCCAATTATCCAGCTTCTATAAGAACATGTGCAGCAATTTTAGATGTTCAGTAAGAAAAACAACACACCATTGCAGCTAAGCTGTGATTTGATTGCAGAACCTATTTTATAAGTGGGAACATGAATGCTCTTCTGGATGTTATCCTTCCACACTGGGCTGAAGCCACCAATGGAATCCAACTTCAGTGTTCAATGAAAAAGGTTTCCAAATGTTTAGGACTATTTATCAGACAGAGGTACAAAATAAAGATGATCTGAGACAGAGGCTAGATGAAAGGTTATTAAAAAAGAGCCTGGATGTTATTTCAAAGAGTATTTATTCCAGTCTACATACTTCAGACCTGCTGTTTTTCTACTGGACTGTACAGCAATATGCATTTTCATGAAAATTGGTCATAAAAACTGTAACTTCTATAAAAGGCATGTACAGTAATGTTCCTAATAACCCAAATACAAACCACGTCTGCACAGTTGACATACAATCCAAAGTGACAACTTAAAAGTAAAATCATTTTCCACTTGTGCATTTTATTTCATTACTGGAATATAAAACACAATGTGCTATGCTAGTTTTGGGCAGACTTCTCAAGGGCTAGACAGATGGGGGCAGAGATAATGGGAATAAACATTACTCCTGCAATTGGAAAAAAAAGATTTAGACCATTGAGATCAACGTATGTCCTCAGTTCATTTGTGAAGTCTCAGCAATAGAGATGAACAAATGCCTCTTCAACAAATGGGCTGCAGTTCTCCAATTTACGCTCACCACTTAAAAGTCCAACAGAATATGATGTCATATCTTGATAACCCTTTCCTTCGACTTGAGCCTTCAGGGTAAAAAGATATTAAAGATATGCCTCTACTTGGCCACAGTTGCACTTCAATTTTAATCTAATTTATCCAATAATGAGGCAACATTAATAACTGCCTTTTACAATCCTTTAGGTACAATATCTAAATTGATCAAACCAGAAAAATAGTGTGCAACCTTACATATGAAAACAAAACATCAGCCATTCACCGTAATCTGGGTCATAGTTCTTTGCTTCCCACATTTCCTGCTTTTTGTTCCAATTAGAATATGGTTGCCTAGACAACAAGAACTGATTTCAAGTTGCAGCCTGCTTTGGACCCTCTGAAGTAATCCAATTTTATGGAAATTACAAAACTGGATTTTGATTGGCCTCAATACATTATCTATTGCCATCCTTCAGTAGTTTAGTTTAGTCATACCTGGGTCTTTGGAGCTGTAAGGCAGCAATACTACCGCTGCACCACTGTCTGCCCATAAATATGACACAGATACCCAAATTGCAGCCTAAAGATGATATGTGGCTCTTATCTCATCAATCCAGCATCCAAAGTACAACATTTTACTGATTGGGTGAAGATTCAGTTTGAAGGGCTTGTGTTTTTAAAAACATACTTGCCTCAATTATAGATACATTCCAAATCTGCACACTATTTTAACAATTTGAATTATGCACATCATGGAAAACGTGGATTTTAATTTTATATTTGTTCCACAAAAATATACTTGAAGTAGGATTACTATATCTTAGACACCTTGAACTATATATTTACTACACCTTGAACATTTCAATTTTTTGGAGATGAGGTACACAAAAGGTATCTTATTTCCACCTCTCTTCCACAATTCCATGTCTATTATTAACCCATTGCAGAATCTTAAGAACAGGGATTCTTTTTGGAATCATCACCACCAAATCGAGGTTATGTCACATCTTGATTGTGAGACCTTGTTGGCACAAACAAATTACCATATTTACTTCCAACACGAGTAAGAACGCTTGAGAATAATGGGAAATAAATTCAAACACAATTATCCAATAGAATCGGGATTAGCTGGGGAAATGGGCAAGGGAATGGCCGAGAGAAATTAAACCAGTCAGATGCAGTGACATTTTCCTGTAAGTTAAACAAGGCCAGGGCATACACATGAATGGCAGAACCATGGGGAGTGTTACTGAACAGCGAGACCTTGGATTGAGATCTTATTCCCTGAATGTGATGACATAGATAGATAGGGCGGTGAAGAGTGCAAAAAAGATACATAGAAATGATGCCAGGACTGGAGGGCTTGGGTTATAGAGATTGGACAAGGTGGGACTGTTTTCCTAGGTGAAATCTTATTGGGGTTTATACATTTAAGACGGGCATTGATAGGGTAAATAGTTACAATCTTAATCCCCTGGAGTCTTAAACTGAATGACAAGTTTAAGCTAGGAGGGAAAAGATTTAAAGGGGAAATGCAGAGCAAGTTTTCCACTCACGGTGATAGTGTGTATGTAGAGTGAGCTGTGAGAGAAGACAGAGGCCAGTACATTTGAGACGTTTAGAATGGTACAAACATAGGAAAGGCCTGCTATAAAATTGAATTTCTATATATCCACAAAACTACATTTTTATCTGTTTCTGGGATATACAAGGTAGCAGAGAGCATGCTGACCGGTTGCATCGTGGCTTGGTTCGGCAACTTGAGCGCCCAGGAGCGGAAAAGACTACAAAAAGTTGTAAACACCGCCCAGTCCATCATAGGCTCTGACCTCCCTACCATCGAGGGGATCTATCGCAGTCGCTGCCTCAAAGAGGTTGGCAGCATCATCTAGGACCCACACCTCAATGGTATATGGACACACTGATCTGTTCTGTATTTATGCCTACTATATTCTGTTGTGCTGAAGCAAAGCAAGAATTTAATTGTCCTATCTGGGACGCATGACAATAAACTATCTTGAATCTATCATCAAAGCATTCAATACCAATGGTAGTAGACGTCAGACTACTATCTCCTGTCAGCTGTTAGACATTCTCTAATTGTAATATGCTTCGTAATAAATTATATAAAATCTTGGTGTAATGATGAGATTGCCACCAGACACAAATGTATAACACTTAACCACCATAGCAGGCAAAGTTGAGTGAATAGGAATTTAAGCAAAAGGCTTGCCCGTTGTACAAATCTACCTAAATCTTAGATATTGTCAATTTCCAAATAAATCTACCTTAATGATGGATATTGTTAGTTTCCCATTTAATAACCTGATCATTGCAAAATCAATGGTGCATAATCATTTAGTAAACACTAGGCCTTGCCTCAGCATTTTCAATCAAAGGGAGCAAATAAAATCTAGATTCTGGATGAAAAGTAATTCTTAAAGCTGACAAGAGTCTCAACCAATTATACAACTTGTAAAATTTGACCTTTGGTGGATAATTGTTCAGTAGCACAACCTAAATGGTGCTGGTGACATTCAACATGGAAGCATGATCAATATACAACAGAAACAATCTAAGGAACTTCCTCCATGTTAATTCCAAATAGACTTCTGCACATTATTTATCATACGTCGCACTGATAGCAGAGCAGTTGGAATGAGGTAAACTTGTCCAGTAATTCAACATTGCAACACTTTTACAATAATAGAAATATTAGCTTAACTGTTCCCGAAACAAATATAGCATCAGTATTAGTGTAGTTTTATCCTCTGCTGAATGCAGTTGCCCAAGGTGAATAATGACTCAATTTGTTAATATCTGGCTCAGAGACACAAAGATTTATCCAGTTCAGAAGCACTCTGTATAAAATGATCAGTGATTAAATGCTGACAGTACATTAATGAGTTAAATAGTAGAACAATTTGTACTAAATTTCTTAAAAGCTGCATTAATTATGATTGAATTCCTTGCTCTGCATACTCCCAACCTTATCACCAAAACTGTTAGCAATTACCCTTGCGCACTGTCGATGGCATCCAGCTACATAACTGCACTTTTCATTACAAATGCTTTATGAAACCACGAGAAAAAAGAGCCAAAGGCCAATTCTGAGCATGTAAATTAAGCTTATTAGCCACATTAAAAAAAATAAAAAATAAAGGAGTTTATTAGTATGTCCCATTTCTCTTCAAAGTTAAGAAATTTCTGCAGGTTGCCTGCAAATTTATTCAAATCTTGAGATATTGAGGCACTGATTGATTGGCCAGTGAATATTCTTTATAGGTAATCTATACAGACACTTCAAATTTACTGCAAATGACTCAAACTAAAAATGTAGGCATGAAAGCATGTGGCAGAAGTTGAAAATGCAGTATTAAGTTCAACAGGACACATAATTGTGGTGCATTAATTAGCCTGCAGAACACCATTGTTTGGTAGATCTAAGTGATGTTTATTTCGCTCTTGCAAATCTATAAAGGATAAGTGCATATTTACCCATTAACATAGTGGACAATATACAGCAGTTTCATCCAATGTCGAGATAGGTTGGAAACGGTTGCTGTATTTTTCCATAGTTAAAAGTCACATAACAGTTTAAAAAAAGGTTGCCGAAAAAAGGAGAAAACAAAAGCTGAGGTATGTGGTGGTCCATGAATTCACAGCTGATAGCAATGGATTGCGTAAAAACAAAGTTGGTACTACATTTCGACCTGTTATTTGAGATAAAACTGTACTAATTATTTCAGATTAATGTTTGTATTATATTTCAGAATCTAACAGCCACAATATGACTAAAAGCCACCATAATGGGTCAATTTTGAGAACAAAACAGTCCTGATGGAGAAAGTAGCATGTTAGATCATCCAAAGTTTAGGATTCTCCTTGGTGCTTAGGGGCCAATGAATTTATCATACTAAACAAGCTTAATTGTTATTTAAGAAGTAATTGTTTGTTTTAAGACTTTATCGCTTTTTATTAAATAAATGAACAGAAGAAACAGCAGTGCTTTTTGTGGGAATATTTAGATGCAAATGTGTCATGGCCCAAAGCTGATCTGAGAAAATCTGAGTAAAACATCAAAATATAATGATAATAGTGCAAATATTAGCAAGTGATGCTGCCATCATTTTGTACATAAATACACTATGCTGATATTGAAGTTCATATCAATGTGTGGAGTGGGAAGAACTGAAAAATATTTTCAAATACTATTTTTAACTGTTTAGTTTAATCCTTTTAGGCAACTCAAGATAGTCATGGATACAGTTTAATTTGGCTTGAAAACCTGAAAATAAAACCCATGAACACTGTAAAAAAGCAAATCAAGAGTTCAGTCAGACGTCTTTTAAAACAGAATCAAACATAATTTAATATTGGTGAGAAAATAAATTAAGTACAAAATGTTTAATAACTTAAAACAGCCTTCGTCTGGCTTTGTAGCAAACTAAAATAAAGCAACAGTATTTAAACATTTACATCCATGAACTCAGTACACATCAAGCCCAGGCACATCAGTCTTGCCAGGAACTATACCTTGTACTGCATTAGTAAAAATAACTCCTACTAGCTGCCATGCATTATTTAACTCTGGGGGGAAAAAAAAGTGTAACATACAACTTTAAAATATATTACACCTGCCCATTCTTTTTGACTCAATCTCAAAACCTATGGCTGTTACTCAGGATACACCACACAAACATCCAATCTGCTTTGTACCACTTTTCCAATCCTGGAACATTTCCAACTCTTGTGCTTCTTGCAGTTTCACTCTGGAATGGTTTCACTTTTTAGTAGTTGTGGTGCTAAATATTCAAGTTAGTAACATTATTAGATACAACATACTTTCATCTCTGGTAGCTAGAACTTTGACATATCATGTTTATTAGGGCACTAAATTATATAATTATATCACCAACTGCAGAACATTGGTTCAAGGCATAACAGATCATTTATTATACCTCAACATTTTTGGAGATTTACAAATGTATTTTACCCCTCAGACCTTAGGATAAGTGGAAGAAAATAAATACTCAAATGAGCGCCATGTACAGAGGCTATAAAATGCTTACAGCCAAATTGAAAACTGTTGGGCTTACATGCATTCGAATCAGGCTACAACCTGAAAGATTCAAATCCCTATGTCATCTTTCTCATTATACATGCCAATGCATGCACTAGAACTTGTGATACTGTGCCACACATGAGGTATGTGTGTCACTGTTAATTTTAACAAGACTAAAGTTTGATTGAATTCTGAATTCAATCAAAACTATAGAAGTGGGCTGGGCTTTTTATTTTGTACTTAAATGTTCAAATTACTCCATCATGTCTCTTACTAAAAAAGTTAATTTAAACAATGTTTTGCTTCTACAAAATAAACAATTCTAAGCACAGCTACAATCTAGAATGGAGGCATTAGTGCACCTCAATGCCTAATTTGTAAACCACATTTTCATTTTACAGAGGCCAGGCAGCTTGGCCCAAAATGCAAATTTTAGCAAAATACATTTCACCCTATGAAGTCTGGGCCATGTTTGATATCTAGTGTTTCAGCTGTAAAATCCACTTCAAATACACCCCCTTATCCAATTAGTTACACTACACCATCTCCATTTTTTGTGTGTCAATTTTATGTATAATAGCAAATCAAAAGTAGTTGTCCAGTACTGAATGCCTACATTAGACAACTTTGCCAGAAATGTCAAAGATTTGAATTGGTTATGATATGGCAATTAAATCAACTTTGCCTAACTGTAACTAAGCATGGCTGAACATCTGTGTTTGTTTTTTGTAATTTAAAGGGGAAAAACATAATTAAAGCTGTTAAGGGCTACACTTTTAAAGTGCTGTTTGATACCTCTTTATACAATGAGATATAGTTGAAATTTAACTGAGGGATTATCCTAAAGACAGTTCAAAATTAACCTACAAGGAAAAAACAGATGACTTTAACAATTAATATAAACCATTTCCTCTGGTTGGAGATACAAGGATCATAAAAGCTTGGTTTTTGCAGCATTTATTTGCCTGTATCTTCTGCAGGTCATGGAGTTTGAATTTATAGTGTGCATAAATTTTACACGCAGAAATTAATAAAAGCATCAAACAAACAGATTGCTACATTTTTGTTGATACCAGAGTATTGAATTCAAGTATGTCAAGATGGCGTCAGCATTCTACACTACAAATTAATCTAGTTCCCATTAAGCACAATGCAAAAAAACAAAAACTAGTTGAGACAGCATCAAAAATATTCTGTAGATAATACTATGAATGAATATACAAATATACAAAATAAAAAAAATGATGCAACTAAAATAAAGGAAATGCCCTGTATAGTTGTCAATCTACTTTAATATTCAAGCAACTTCACGTGTTATCTGATAGCATTAGCTGAAGGTGCATTCTTTCCTGAAGAGGTGCTAATTAACATTTGGTCCCATTTTAACTCCCAATATATGTGTGATGAGCATGTGAAGCCTTTATTGCCTTTAGTTTGAACATAAAACATTGCCTTTCATTTTCTTTGAGATAAAGGAAGAATATAAAGATCCATTGGCATTGCCTGCATTTCAGCTATTGGAGGGTTTTAATATCCACTGGTCCTGTCTCAATTTCAGCTGCTTAATTTCAGATGGAAGATCTAACACTGATCCTTTGTAAAAAAATAACTTTCCAACATTTACAGGTCAGGCCTGATACTCCTGAATCTGTTTCCCCACGCTAAAATTCAACCACAATAAAGTATATTAAAAGCAAAAAAAAAATCAGAGTGGCGAACACCTACTTTAGTTTTAAGCCAGAAAGAATTTTCATTGAGTACTTGGAATGGATATAGGATATGAATGATCCCTCTCTCCTCTCCTCCAACCCAACGATCCCACCCATTCTCAAAGTCTGAAAATAATAGTGATCGGGTTAATAAGTCAACAGAAATCCAATAAATAAAAAATCGTTACTAACTATACTCAGATTACTTGGATATAAATACATTTACTTAAAATGTTAAAGAATGAAAGTTTTCAACAGAAAGACTGGATTCTTAACAAGGTGACAATTTAAACTACTCGTGCAAAACATATATCAAGAAAAATCTACCGAATAACTGGGTACAAATTAACACCATTTCTCTCTTATTTATTTTTAACTAACTACTTTCCCAAAAGAGTTAGACGTTATGATGTTGTCAAGCTCTTCAGCCACTTGCTTAAATAGCCATTCCTCACCTATAAGTGAATAGTGGCTGATTTGTTATAAAATAAGAGCTTCATAACTACTATTTTCTACATGTGGAAATAACCACATGAAATCCAATTACCCGAAGCTATAAAACTGTCTAGACAGCCGAGTGTGTACTATCCAATTTGTAAACCAGGCTGTAATGTTTGGCTCTCACCAAATGAAATTATAATTGTACAGGTGTTTTCATTACCATTACAATCCAAGAAGTTACATCTAAATCAAATTACAACCTGTCAAGCAACAGAACTCTAAAAATGGGGGCTTTGCAGTCATATGGATACAAAGTAGAGAAATAGTAATTGTCAACTGTCGCTCTTCAAAATGTAGTGAATGGGACTATCTGAAGAATCAGCAAAATCACAAACTATGCTGAGAATGAAACCAGGAATTGTATTTTGTTTTAACAGTTTTTAAAAACAGATCAAGTCTATTTCAGAATCATGCATATTCTTTTGACACTGTAAACTTGCAAGAAACTAAAGTTTCTCTATATTACAGGTTTCATTGTACTTTTTGACAAGGTGCAGTATGGTAGATATTTTGTGGTGGTTTTAAGAGGAAACATTGAGAGAGATAATGCTGTGGCAATTGGGCAAAGAATAAGAGGGGATGGAATTAATTACAGAAATATTATTGATTAATTTATCCCATTCTACATGGTTGTTCAGCTGCTTTGGAAATGTAACAATTTGAAAACTATCGAGGTTTAAAAAATGTCACTATTTCTAAATTTGAAGGAATTAAATGTCTACTGTTATTTTGCAATAAACCATTTGTGGACAATAACTGAGCACTTGGGAAAATCAGGGCAGTTTCCACAAATTAATAGAATTCATGAACTGTAAGCAAAACAAGAATCATACCTTTGAAAGACAAAAGATCTATAGTGAAGCATTATCAGTGGATGCGACCCCATGGTCTAGTTCTTCACTTAGCTTTTGCTTTGGACAGAGCAAATACTTTGGATATCACAAT
The DNA here is from genome assembly GCF_010909765.2 of Amblyraja radiata. Taxonomy (NCBI): domain Eukaryota; kingdom Metazoa; phylum Chordata; class Chondrichthyes; order Rajiformes; family Rajidae; genus Amblyraja; species Amblyraja radiata. The sequence goes on from NC_045984.1 coordinate 16,080,603, forward strand.
TAATTTTGGATACAGCATTAAGGCTTCACCACTCAACAGCACACAGGCATAAAGCAAGACAGTGAAGACCAGAGGGTGACATCTCTGATATTTACTGGCTTTGATTTTGTCGTGATTAGTTATTTCAAACAAAAGTGCAAAGTGATTGGTTATCACACAACACACCATTTAAGCTAATGGTATTAAGCAGAAACTAATTTCTATTAACTGGAGGCTGGTCAGTAAATAAAGAGGGAAATGTGAATTATAGAAGATGTACGCAAGTTTGAATTTATTTAGTTTTACCTCCAAGCAGTAATGTGTTCTAAAGTGTGTCAGATGGGAGTTCAAGGAGCACTGACCATGATATGTCGAACAATAATTGCACAATACCCATTAGCTGGAAAAATATGCCACCAAACCAACATATAAATTAATTGTTGACTATTCACTTATAAGCATGGATTTATCAGCTTATGATTGTAGAAAATTTGGCCCAGTATTCCACTAAAAAAATTCTGTTATCAAAAGTTTTATCATTTTAATCATACACAAAATACCAAAAGGAACATTTGTCAAATACAGACAGACCTTTTGGTAGAGATGTATATTGCTGAGTATTATAATCACCCAACCATAAACCATACTTCCTATAATATAAACTTCATCTCATCATTAAGCACCCAAGCTGTCAGATAGATTCTCATTTCAGAGTTGTCTTACAAATGCTGAATGTAGTTAAATAAATTGAAGATATTTAACTTGGTTGAATAATAAAACAGTTTGCTCGGATGAATAATCAGCCTTAAACCAAATTTAAGACAACAATTTGTGGTGGAAGTCAAAATAAATGAATACTTTGCTATTTTATCTCAACATGCTTTTCCAAATTATTTCAGGTACATAGTACTTCAAGTTCTATTCAAATTGAGTAAAGTCCTTCTATTTTCTACCTCAATGTAAAGCAAATTCTAAGAGTGCTATAATTATCTTCTTATCCTAATAAAAGTAAATTTCTTCTAAATACTTAAAGCAGCAAAATTAGGAGGAAGAGGCCTAGAATGATACATACAAAAATCTTAAATCAGTCACCGCTAATCGGATGGTCTTATTCCCCTCAGATGCAATCACAATAACATTCCAGCAAGTTGCTACAGTCCAATATTTACATATGAAAATTGAACTGCATGTTTTTATCACTATTTCCTCCACTATTTCTTCCTAAAAATCGTGGAAGCTGGGGAATGAGAAAAGTAACTGAAGTATACAAACTATTTTGAGACATACTAATTGAGACACTCTCAAAACCTTGTCTCATATTTAAATGCAGCACTGCATTTGGCACAAAAAGATTTAATGTATTGCTACGTTTAGTGTCAGCTCCTTATGCCACAAGTTTGAAATCAGGCTCATTTGTACATTAACATAGTTTAGCTTCCCCAAATCACTTAGCACTATCCTGAATAATATGGTAAGCCTAAGCAACAATTCTATCTTTCCAGCCTGCCCTTACTTAAACAGGACCAGTGGATTTATGTCTGCATTTAATTCTAACAAGATTTAAAAGCCGGCTACAGCAATCTACCTGCTGAAGCTTATTTAAAAGTTTACTGGTTGGCATACAAAACTTTCCATTCAAAATCCCCTGCTAGCACCCCTGTAAAAAGATTGTTTATAAAAATAGATGCTCTGTGAAGCCCACTTCAGTATAAGGTGTAAAAATCTTTGGCAAGATACCTAAAGATCAGGTGCCTGATGGCACACTGGTCCCTAAAACCCTACCATAAATTGTAAAATAAAATTGAAGCACTAAACAGCAAATTAATTTTAAAACAGAAAACAAAAACCCCAAAACAAAACAAAATTGGAGCAAAACAAAACAAATTTAATGATCATAAATGCAAAAGTAAAATCAATAGTCAAACAAAACAAAGGAAACAAAATGAAAAGAAATTATATAACAGAACATTAACAAAATTCAAAGGCAGTTTGATAAAACTTTTAGATTATTCTTTAAATCTATTTTAACAAAGCTTTGTGTTGACAGCTAACCTGCATGGAAAAACATTTAAGTACTTTCTATTCTGACGCATTATCCCAGTTTAGCATGTCAATTATGCAAAAACAAAAAAGTTAATAAAGAAATGCAATGGAGTTCACTAGATGGGGTGCAACAAACCTAAACGTTCAAAGGTTTGAATCTCCAGGAACCTACGGGAACATTTAATCTTCTCAAACACAACTTCCCAATCATGTTCTTCCACCTTGAAATTTGGCAAAATAGGTTAAAGCTACCACACTCCATTCTTGCACTATATACTGCAAAACAAATCAAATGCAATTTTCACTCTTCACACTGTTTTTCTTGAGAAATTGGAGGACAGCAAAGGTACAATTTATATAATGTACAGAAAAATATTAGCTACAGACATGGTTCAAGTGTGTAAATGAATAATTCTTAACAGATTAACTTTAACGAAAGAAATCAGGCATATTTAAATTCAGAAAGGTTCACTAATATATGAAGCTCTGCTAAAAAGGTTGTAGATTTATGAAATTGCCTACAACCAAGGGATTCGATCACGAACTCCTAGTTACAAAACATACTAAAAAGAGGCTATTGCAAATTAAAGTCATCTACTTCAAAATCTACAGAACTAAGGTATTAGTTCAATATTTCTCCTCCTAATTGGGTGTGTGGAAAAAAAGTAATATGGAAGGTAAGGTATCAAACATTTGAACATTTCTTGTTAATTGCATCCCAGAGTAATAGTAATATAAAAAAATCCTTTTCACTTATTCTAGAATGGTAGACAAAACACGTCTGTCACAACAATAAGAGTTGCTTTACACAAGTGGACTTATTCACCTTTCAGCAGTGTATTTCTAATCAAATGCTTACAAATGCGCTTAAGCTTTAAATTATGCCTTGTGAGATTTGCTGGTTTTGAAGGAGACCTGAAGGATTTTGTCTCCGAGGCGATAACCATTTAAGCTAGCAATGGCCATGGCAGCCTCCTCATAGTTTGTCATTGTTACAAATCCGAACCCTTTACACTTGTTGGTGTTGAAGTCGCGTATAACTTTGACATTGGTCACAGCTCCGAACGGGCCAAACATCTGCCACAGGATTCCCTCATCTGCGTCTTGGCCTAGGTTGTAGATGAAGATGCACCAGCCAGAAGGATTGTGACCACCAACGTTCACACCCGACAAACTACTCATATTGTCAACACTCATCGGCGAAAACCTAACAAAAAACAAAGAAAATTAACTCAAGAAGTTGGTGCCAAAAGCTTCAAAGTAATAAAAACAAATCGAAATTAGTAAAAATTCACACCACCTCAAAAAATCAAAAGGACACCAAAAAACTCGGGTCATAAGACAACGTGGAAGCTAATAATTTTAAGATGCTTGATCGGAGTAGATCCATACCATGTTTGTACAAATGCACAAGTTAGCACACCTCAACTGTACCCATAAGAGTATAATCCGATACTATTATCCAACAATTTAATATCCTTCACTTCTACAATTAGTACAGCCAAGCAAAATTAAGTAATCTCTTGTCTACTACATTGTACATGTACATAATTGCTCCTAATAACAACGTTTTATGAACCCACTGGAATTTGAAAGTATTATCACCAAAGTAAACTGACCTGGTTCAAGTATGTCACCTTGATTCGAATTGGTGCTGCAACGTTTACCACATGCTAGGTATAAAAGATTACACATCCTATTGAAAAGAGAGGCAGGTGTGCAGAGGGGCTGGGGTGGCTCTGCTGGTAAGAAATGAAATTCAGTCCTTAGTAAGGGACGACATAGGATCAGAAGATGTGGAATCCTTGTGGGTAGAGATAAGAAACTGCAAGTGTAAATAGACCTTGATGGGAGTTATATACAGGCCTAATTTGTACCCAAAATCCTAGTCAGGATGTTGGGTACAAATTACATCAGGAGATACAATCGGCACGTAAGAAAGGCAATGTTACAGTGGGCATGGGGGATTTCAATATGCAGGGTGACTGGGAAAATCACGTTGGTACTGGATCCCAAGAGAAGGAATTTGTGTCACAAACCGGATTTGATTAGGGAACTTAAGATAAGGGAACCACTAGGAGGTAGTGAGCATTATATGATAAAATTCAACCTGTAGTTTGAGAGTGAGAAGATGAAATCAGATGTGTCAGTATTACTATTGGATAAAGGTAACCACAGAGGCATGAGGGGGGAGCTGACTAAAATTGATTCAAAAAGGACCCTCGCAGGAATGACTGGAGCAACAATGGCAGTAGTTTCTGGGGGCAATTCAGAAGATGCAGGATCTTTTCATCCAAAAGAGAATGAAAGATTCCAAAGGGAGAATGAGGTGACCGTGGTGATGAGGGAAGTCAAAGACAGCATAAAACTAAAAGAAGATGCATGTAATATTGCAAGGATCACTGGGAAGCTGGAGGATGAGAATATTTTAAAGACCAACAGAAGGTAAATAAACAGGCAAATCGGGAGAAAATATGGTAAGCTAACCAATAATATAAAAGAGGATAGCAAATTTATTTTCAGATATATAAAGAGTAAACGATAGCCAAGAAAAGATAGGCTCACCTTCTTGATTAGTAAGGGTGTTAGGGGTTATGAGGCAAAGCCAGGAGAATGGGGTTGAGAGGGAAAGATAGATCAGCCATGATTGAATGGCAGAGTAGTCTTGATGGGTTGAATGGCCTTATTCTGCTCCTAGTACTTGTCAGAGCTGCCAAGTTTTGTCAGAGCATTTCAGTATTCTAGTACCTGAAAATCAGTATTTTGCTGAGGAAATCAGCACTTCTACGCGGTGCCATTTTGCTGAAAAAATGTTATTTTTATGTGCAGTCATACCCATGTAAGAGTACAAGAATGTATAACTTTGCAACCAATTGACATGTCTTCTTACTTGCAGTGCATTAATTACTTGACAGTGCATTCATTACCATCTCTTTGTATACTGCTGTTTGAATGGCTGCTTCCTGCTTTTAGCACCAGATGATGATGTAGAAGCCATTTTGGAAGCCTCCCTCGCTCCCTCTCTCTCCCTCCCTCCCCCCCTCTTTCCCTCTCTCCTTCCCCTCCAATCCTCACTCTCCTTCCTTTTTTTCTCCCTCCCTCTCTTATTCCCTACCTCCCTCTCCCCCTTGAGCCCACCCACCGTTCTGTAAAATCAAGGCCAATCCCAATGTAACTGCAATCCCACTGGTAACCTTTCACCACTAGGCTAAAGAATAATCAAAGGCTCAACTACCATCTGGAAAGAGAATTCCAAAGACTCATTGTTATACGAGAATTTTCCTGAACAGTCTGTGGCCATAGCGCAATGTGTAAAGCCCATAGCGCTCCAGCTGGTAGCGCTATTTTTTGAATCCATAACGCTGTAGCCGACAGCTCTTCGTTTAAATTCCCACGTGTTAAACTGACAGCGCTCTGTTTAAACCTGGAGCGGGACAGGCAGCGACTCTGGGGGACATTTCTGGTCGAGACCCTTTTTGATATTTAACACAAAATCGTACACGTGTTCTAATCTCATCTCTGTACAAAATACGGAAAATACGTACTACTTGGCAGCTCAGACTTATGAATGGACATTGGACTACTGGAAAATTATGCTGGAGAAGTAGTAATGTGGAATAGAGAAATGGTAGATGAATTGAATACGTTTGTGTCAGTCTTTCCAGCGGAAGATACCCATAACGTGCCTAAAATTCAGGAGGCAGAAGCGAGTGGAGTGACTATTACTAACGAGAACGTGCTTGGGAAGCTGAAAGGCGTGAAGGTGAATAAGTCGCCAGGATCAGATGGACTATACTCCAGGGTTCTGAAAGAGGTAGCTTTAAAGATCGTGGAGTCATTAGTAGTAATCTTTCAAGAATCACTAGAATCAGGAGTGATCCCAGAGGACTAGAAAATTGCAAATCTTACTCCGCTGTTCAAGAAGGGAGTGGGGCAGAAGAGGGGAAACTATAGGCTGGTTAGCCCAACTACAATTTTAGATTTTAGAGTCCATTATTAAGGATAAGACGCCCGAGTACTTAGAAGCACATAAGATAGGCCGAAGTTAGCATAGCTTTATGAAGGGGAGATCTTGCCTGAGAAAGTGAATAGTGAAAGGCCTGGATAAAGTGGATGTGGAGAGGATGTTTCCTTTTGTGGGAGAGTCTAGGACCAGAGGTAATAGCCTCAGAATTAAAGAACATTCCTTTGGGAAGAAGATGAAGAGGAATTTATTTTGTCAGAGGGTGATGAATCTGTGGAATTCATTGCCACATAAGGCTGTGGAGGCCAAGACAATGGATATGTTTAAGGCAGAAATAGATAGATACTTAATTAGTAGATGTGTCAGGGGTTATGGGTAGGCAGGAGAATGGGGTTGAGGGATAGATAAGCCATGATTTAATGGCAGCGTAGACTAAAGGCTCAAATGGCCCAATTCTGCTACTATCACATGAACGTATGAAGTAAATAGCAGGACTGACAATGGAGTCAGTGGAAGTTGTTTACCTGGATTTTCAGAGGCCTTTGATACGGTGCCATACGTGAGGCTGCTAAAGATGAGAGCTCATGGTATTAGAGGGAAGATACTAGCATGGATAGAAGGTTGGCTGAATGGCAGAAGTCAAAGAGTGGAAATAAAGGGGGCCTATTCTGGTTGGTTGCCAGTGACTAGCGTTGTTCTGCAGGGGTCGGTGTTGGGGTCGCTATTCTTCATGTTGCATATCAATGATATGGATGATGGAAATGAAGGCTTTGCGGCCAAGTATGCAGATGATACGAAGATAGGTGGAGGGGCAAGGAGTCAGCAGAAGGACTTGGACAGGTTGGGAGAATGAGCAAAGAGGTGGCAGATGGAATACAGCGTATCTAAGTGTGAGGTCATGCACGTTGGTAGTAGGAATGAAGCTTAGACTATTTTCTAAATGGGGAGAAGATTCAGAAATTGGACTGTTAAGAGACTTGGGAGTGCTGGTACAGGATTTCTAAAAGGTTAATTTGCAAGTTGAATCGATAGTAAGGCAGGAAAATGCAAAGAGAGCATTTATTTCAAGAGGACTAGAATATAAAAATAGGAATGTTAATAATGAGGCTCTATAAGGCGCTGGTATGACCGCATTTGGAATATTGCGAGCAGTTGTGGGTCTCATATCTGAGGAGGAATGTGCTGGCATTGGAGAGGGTCCAGAAGAGAATAATCCCAGGGACGGTTGGGTTAATGTATGATGAGTGTTTGACGGCACTTGGCTGTGCTCTCTGGAGTTTAGAAGGATGAGGGAGGATCTCATTTAAACCGAAGAGTGAAAGGCCTGGATAAAGTGGATTAGGAGAGGATGTTTCCACTAGCGGGAGAATCTAAGACCAGAGGGCACAGCCTCAGAATAAAGGGTGTACCTTTAGACGGGAGATGATTTAGTCAGAGGGTGGTGAAATTGTGGAATTATTGCCACAGACAACTGTGGAGGCTAAGTAAAAGGGTATTTTTTAAGCGGAGATTGACAGATTATTGATTAATAAGGGTGTCAAAGGTTACGGGGAGACAATAGGAGAATGGGGTGGAGAGGGAAAGATAGATCAGCCATGATTGAATGGCAGAGTAGACTTGAAGGGGTGAATGGCCTAATTCTGCTCCTATGACATAAATCTGCCATTTTATTTCAACTAAAAAATAAAAATAAAAACCCCACCTCATAACATCAATTAAAATGTTTCCTAACAAATACTCTTTTATGCAATTTTCCTTGAAATAAAAAGAATAAATGTAATAAAATAACTAGACAGACATTTCACTGGGAAAAATACAATGAGATTTTTAAACGTGGGAAGCAACTAAAAATGACAATGCAAATTGTGGAAAACTTAGCACATTTGTGAATATTTTAAAATCTAAACCATATGCAACATTGTTCCAGTCCACTTCGATTTTAGGCCACTTCCCAACTGTAAATAATTACACCATCTCACCAGAAAAAAAAGCCACCTTCAGACTGCCACCCAGTAAGGTGGCCCCAAAACAACAGTCTCTACCAATTCTCTTTTCCCATGTCGGGTCATAAATATTTTAGTCAAATCATCAAGATTGAACCACCCTTGCTGGGCCAACGAGGTATTAATCTGCAAAGTTAATACCTCAATGGAAGATCAATAACTCAATGAATTTGTTTCTCCCCAACCTCATCCTCCCTCATAACTAAAGTATGTTGAAATCAAAGTCCATATTCAGTCTGGGTCTTACAAAATGTGAGAGAAATCTGCTGGTGGGACTTAACCAAACTATCCAGCATTATCTAAAACAATCATTAGAGGATCTTGGAGATCAATGAATCCAACAATGCTGCCCTTTAACAAGATCCTCATAAAAATAAAATTAAGCTCAGAAATTGCTATTTGACTGAAGTATACAACATTTTTTGGAAAAATCTTTAGCAAGTCCCACACTCATCACATTATTTCCTCCATAGTTGCAGAGACAATACGAAGATTAAAAGAAACAGGAAATAAAGGAAAATAGTAAACATGTCATGGTCTCTGAACTGCAAAGGTCTGCAGAGGTGCTGAAGTAATGGCTCCATCTAAATCAGAAAGGACTAGATCCATCTGATAGCTGCGGACATTTGGCCTAAAACGGCACTACTAATTAATCCAAGATGGCTCAACCATACCCACTATTGCTGTCGGGTTTCTATAAGTGTACACAGAACTAACCATAAAAATATCTGTAAACTGAACTCAAATCCGATAAATTATTTAAGTTAGTCAAGTTCCAAATTGGTGCTCATTGAAAAGCAAATACACACATTTGGCCACATAAGATTGTTAGCATTGCACAAGAACATCTAAAGTAAAGATAGTTTAAGTCCACAAGAGACAAGCAATCATTCAAGGTATTCTTTGCTTCATTCCCATTAACCCCATCCCCCCAAATAGAGCCAGAGTAACAATAACATACCTAAATCTCTGTGCCTGATGATGCAATGGTCCTGGAAACCGCCTTGCTGGTGAATGGTACAGCTGTGCCAGCAAGGATGCATTTGTTTTCTGGTTAGGATTGGCTGCAAGTTTTACTGTAATTGGCTCAACAGCACCTGGTGGTTTGTGCCCATTCAAATTGTTAATAGCCTCATCAGCTTCAGATTTCCTGTCAAAACGAATAAAAGCCACTCCCCTGGACATACCTGAAAACGGACAATCACCATCAAATTGATCAATATAGTGATTAGGGTGCCAGCAATCCTTCAGGTGCAGTTTATCAATACAGTTCATTGATGTGTTCTGGTATACATCATCGTTACACAGAAAACCCTTGCAATAAAGGATCACTGGGGTTGGACGAGGATAGAGTCCATTTATTGCTAAATGTTTGCTACAACCGAGTGAGGGAAGTAAAGTTTAACTCGAGACTGGGAGGGAAGAAACGGAGCATTGGGGGTGGAAGGAGAGGAGGGGGTTGTCCAGTTAAACAAGCTGGAATTCACACGCCAGGGAGTCGCAGTGCCCCTGGCCCCACACGGACGGATCTGGTACTCACGTCGCCTTCATGCTCACTCTCTCTATTTCCGCAACTGGAAGCATGCAATGTGGCGGGGTTGGGGGCAAGTCCGGGGGGGGGGGGGGGGGTTGCGAGGGATGCAACCAGAGCCTCGGTCTGCTATGACCATAATCCACTATATAGAGGACCTTTATTGAGTGGGTTTACTGTATTAGTTTCAAAGTGGCATTGAGATTATTGAAAAAATATCCACACATGATCTTGGAAATAAATAAGCACAGCATTTATCAAAAGATCAGAGGTCATAGAGATAATGAAATCAACAGTTTAAAAGTCAGACACAAATTACTAGCCCTATTAATTCAATTTACGAATGCAAATTAACTTAACTAGTAACATTCCCCAATTGAATTACCTTTCCATAATATCTGTATAAACAGATGATGGCTGGTGGGTTATGGTTTATTTAGTAGCTTGCCGGGTAGGAGAGTAACCACTCCTCCTCTTCCTGTCTCACGAGTGGTGTTATTAGGTATTTATGTCCAATTTAGCCCTTTTCAACAGCCCTGCAGCTATGGAATTTGGAGTACAAGGATATCCAATCAAAAGAAGTCTAAATTAGGATGACTTTAAATGAAGACAGGCAGCCTATTTTTAAAAAATTTTTTAAATGGTATTTTCTTTGAGCAGACTGTATGCTGCCCCTTGCCCAAGCGCTGTAAATATTGCACAAGGGTCTTGTTGGGTTCCAATTTCAGATTTTGTGAATTTTAACAAACCATCTGCTTCATGAAGTTTTGGAACCTCACTATATGGAAGTTATAAATATGACCAAAAAGTACATGTAGAAATAATCCTTTTATCTTTGAAAGAAATATAAAAGTCACCCACCCGTGACTTGGTCAACAAGGACACGGGATGTAATGATGCGACCATAACGTCCAAATAGCTGCTCTAAATCCTTCTGAGTCATTGTCTTTGGCAGTCCACTCACATATAGGTTTGCATCTTTGATGCTATCGGAGCTTGGCCGGGCATATGAAACCTTTCAAAAGGATATACATATATATTTAAAAAAAATCATATCCATTGCCAAAGTTAACAGTTACTTACAATAACTGCAGTACCAAAATAGTACAACTCAAGTACTTGTTCTGACTTTCACCAATCTATCTGTTGCAGATGTATCTATCCATGACAGTATTGGTGGGAATGACCACCACAAAGTCCTATGGAGACAGAATCCCAACTTCACGGTGTAAAAGTACTTCATCACGTTGTGCGTCACTACTACCATGCTAAATGGGGCAGTCTACAAACCCAGACCCAATAACTTAGGACTGGGAATTCATAAGGCACGGCGAGCAATCAGCAGCAGCAGAACTACCCACAATCTGCAACCTCATATTCCATGCTGTATCAACACTGTCAAATCAGGTGATCAGCCCTGGTTCAATGAAGAGACCAAGTGGGCATGTCAGGACGAGCACCAGGCATACCTCAGATAGAGGGACCAACCTGGTGAAGCTTCAAGGAGTGCATGCATGCCAAATAGCATGCAGTAGAAAGCAGTGATCCCACAACCAATGGGTCAGGTCTAAGCTCTACCGTTCTGCACATCCTGGTGTGAATAATTAAACAACTCCCAGGAGGCAGCTCCACAAACACCCCATTCTCAACGATGGGTATGTCCAGCACACCAGTGCAAAAGTGAAAGCTGAAGCATTTGCAAGTATCCTCAATCAGAACTGCCATGTCGATGTTCCATCTTGGCCTCCCACAGTGGTTCTCAGCAGTCTTTAGCCAATTCCATTCACACTTGATATCAAGAAACTGCTAAAGGCTTTGGATACAGCAAAGGCTATGGGCCCTAACAAAATTCCCCTTACAGTACTGAAGACTTCTTGTCCAGACTTACTGTGGCCTTGGCCAAGCTGTTGCAGTACAGCTACAACACTGCCATCTACCAGACAATGTGGAAAATTGCCCAGGTATGTCCGGTCAACAAGTAATTGGACAAATCCAATTTTGTTAAATATCGCCCATCAGTCTACTCTCGGTCGTCAGCAAAAACTGATGGAAGAGTTCGCCGATATTGCTATCAAGTGGCACAAAAACGAATCCACAACGTTGTAATAATGAGCATATTGGCTTTGGAAAGGACATAGCTCTAAAATACACTGCATAGAAAGCTCTTCATTCTATCCCTAATTAGTACCCGTGAGGAAGACTCTTGTCTTCTTCAGTTAACACCAGAACAAGTTTGATGAGAATGACTAGGGTGCCGAGGAGCTAGTTAACCAAAGCACTAGACTTTCATGGATTGAATTCCACATCTCTCAAGGGAAGAAAAGCTGATATACCCGAAGGAATATCCAAGACTTGGAATCTTATATCAAAAAAAGATGCTGGGTCCAGGGCAGCATATCCAGCAAACAGCTATAACTACCAGCATTTGGATTCTTCAGTACATTCAATATCATTTATGGCATAAACACCCATGGGCTCATCCTACTGAGTCAAGAAATAAGAGCTTATCAAGCAGAGTTTGCAAATTCTCCCTTAGACCCTGGGTGTTCATGATGCAACGCACATTTCAAAGATGTGATAGTTAAGTTAATTAGCTACTGTAAATTAACCAAAGTGTAGAAGGCTGAGGAGAGAATCTGAAAGGCTGTTAATGGGTATATGGTAGTGAATAGGCTACAGGTGAAAAAAGGGAACAGAAATACTCTGAGCTGGTAAAGACTTGAGGGATAGAATGGCCTTCATTACATCATAAGGAAATAGGGAAGCAATGAAGATGTACAATGAACCCCTGGAAAATACAGATTATTTTCCTTGTTTTGGTAGCTGCTGCCTCAGTAAATAGTTCAGATATATGGTCAGGCATAAATAATATCAAGAAACATGGAAAATAGGTGCAGGAGTAGGCCATTCGAGCCAGCACAGCCATAAAATATGATCATGGCTGATCATCCAAGATCAGTACCCTGTTCCTGCTTTCCCCCCCCATATTCTTTGATTCCTTTAGCCCTAAGAGCAAAATCGAACTCTTTTGAAAACATCATATGTAAGATTATATTAAGATCTTACCTTAATAGTTTTTGATTGCAGCCTCAGACCATTGAGTGTATTAATAGCTCTCTCTGCATCTTTAGCGTCCACGTAATTCACAAAACCATATCCCAGGCTGTGTCCTATTTTAAACAAAGTGTATGGTAAGCAGCATCCAAGTTAACATTTCCTTAGTGTTATTATCTCTTCGTATTCCATTTAAATTAATTTACTTAGAACAGCGTTTTATCAGCTGCATTATGTGAAAATAATTGCTCACTTGAACATGTGCAGAAATGAAAACCCTTGAGTCTAAAATTTCCTCAAACCCACCATCCTACTTTGTTAACACTTGCCAAAAATACATCACCTGAATAACACCCAGGAGTTCAGGCATGTTCCAAGGAAAGGCTGACAGAATGCAGTAGCTCTCTCTTGCAACACTAGAATTTCTAGATAAAGCCAGTCAATCCTATGATCAGTTTCATTTGGAATTTTATATTCCTTTTCCAGCATAAAAATTGCAAGCAAAATCAGCAATATATTACAACTGAAAAACGATCAATGGCACCAAATTCCACCTCGAGAATTATACTGATTGAATAAAACAAGCCCCGTAACTCACAATCCATCTTCATTTCAAACTGAAACTGCACTATAAACCCAACCAAGTATAGAAGTGACACTGTCCATTCCATCACTTGCAATGTACATTTACAGTACAACGACAACACTGTGAGAACATAAAAGCACATTAGAGAGTAGAAACAAGGAAATGCATGTGTTCATTTACAAAAAAAGACAAAGTACTGGAGTAACAGCGGGTCAGGCAGCATCTCTGAAGCATGTGGATAAGTGAAGTTTTGGGTCGCGAATGTCCTTCAGACAAACATACATTTGTTCATTCATACAAATATGAACGACCAAAATACATTCATATCACTAAATAAGAATTTCTATCGCATTAATTTCTTGGAGCCTCCGTGGGTAGAGCAGGCACTACAGGAAGGATGAGCAAATGGCGAAGAATGGGGTGGGCGTGGGGAGGGGGTGGAGATGGAGGGAAGAGAGCATGAGAAAGAGCGAGTGCAAGAAGAATGTGAGAAAAAAAAGACATTGCGAAGTAAGAAGGAGAGAGAGAAGCAATAGCCAGGTGTTCTCCACAGCGCTGTGAACAGCGTTGGAAAATACAGGGGCAGAGCACAAAATAATTATTGATGCTGGCAACAATCACAGAGCTTTCATCGACATACAGACATCAGACATACTGCATAGAAGATGCTTTCCATGATCAGGACTGTGTTGAGGAACAATAATGGAATTGGTTATTTTAGATCTAGTTTCACTAATGATTCTTGAGTGGTTCCTATCTCCAATTTATAAATCTATATTGTGCCATAATTAAGTACCTGTCAGATTCGACCCATTTAGATAAACTGTACCATAATATTCAATGGACTTTAGCCATTTTTTGTTAGAAAAACATTTCCCAGGAACTCATCATTCCTGTACATCGTAGAATGATTGTATTGTACAAAGAGATAGGGGTAATTGATAAGTTGATAGATTAAGTACCTTCAGGGAAGCGATTTGATAGAATTTCACAAATTTAGTGCAATTTAGTCTGAAACCTGGACACTTACATCTAAACAAACTATACTATTTTGAGTATTAATCGCAAACCACTTTAAAAGGAACAGTGTGCAAACAATGGATGAGATTTAAGTTTACAATATATACACGATTTTAAACCAAAAAAATTGGCGCCAACACTATTAGAAAAAAAGGATTATGCAAATTTGTACGACAAAAGCTGGTCATGAATGAGACAATGTGGGACTTCCGGGCTTCTGTTACTCCTGTTCAATAGTAGCAGTGACAAGAGAGTAAGGGCATAATGGTGGGGATCCTTGATGATGGATGCCACCTTTTGAAGTAGTGGCTCATGCAGATGATTTGAATGGTGGAGAGACATCCGAGTCTTTTGCTTTGAAGTGCTCCACCAGCCCTTGATGCAATCAGTCAGATATTTTCTGCAGTACATCTGCAGGATTTTGTTCAAGTATTCAGTAACAGACCGAATCTCTTTAATCTTCTTAGAAAGTAGAGGCGCAAGCATGCCTTCTCTGTGATTATAGCTATGAGCTAAGCCCAGGACAAGTCACCCAACATATCAATGCCCAAAAATTTCTATCTTTCACCAACTCACCAATTAAAAATGGAACGCAGTCTCCCGATCTCTCCTTCCAGAAGTTAATTAGTTGCAAGTTTTGTTAACATTTAACTAGTTATTGTTGTGACACCAATCACAGATGTTATATTCTTTCCTGTACGCTGACTCACCAACACCTGTGATTCAGCCAACAATAGAGGTATCATCAGAGTACAGCAGCAGGCGAAGCACCCAGGCTTGAGATGTTGATGGCCAGTGAGTGGACAAATTGTAATATTTCGAAGTTCGCTGATAATACAAAATTTGTATCAGTGTAGATTACGAGGAGGATGCAGGGAGGCTTTCGAGCAATACAGATAAGCTGTGAAGGGGTGAGGAGGTGGGAGAACGAATATAATATAGAAAATGTGAGGTTATTCACTGGGTGTGAAAAAGTAAAAATAAAAAAGCATGTTCAGGCTTAGTTGATCTTGTATACGAATAAAGTGATGCTAACATGAATGTGGGAGCATGAAAGGCAAATGGTAAACTAGCCTTTGAGCACTAAAGAGATCTTTCTGCATTTATATAAACCCCACATGTTATTACATCTAGAATATTGGGAAATGGGGAAAATGGGCCCCGAGTCCAGGGGGTGGCACAGGGAATGGAGGGGGGGTGGGAGAATTCTTGTTTGTAAGTGAGTTATCTAAAATTGGAAAATTGAATATGCATACTGTTTGGTTGTAAGCTATCCAAGAGGAATACGACTTCTGTTGCTCCAATTTTTGTAGCCTCAATCTGGCAATGGAGGTAGCCCAGGACAGAAAGGTTAGTCTGGGTAGAGGCAAAATGCTGGAGTAACTCAGCTGGTGAGGTAGCATCTCTGGAGAGGAGGAATGGGCGCGTTTCGGGTCGAGACCCTTCTTCAGACTGATGTCAGGGGAGGGGGTAGGACAAAGATCGAATGTAGTCGGAGACAGTAAGACTAATGGGAAAACTGGGAAGGAGATGGAGAAAGAAAGCAAGGGCCATCTGAAGTTAGAGAAGTCAATGTTCATGCCACTGGGGTGTAAACTAGCCAAATGTGGTGCTGTACCTCCAATTTGCGCTGGGCCTCACTCTGACAATGGAGAAGGCCCAGGACAGAAAGGTCAGATTGGGAATGGGAGGGGGAGTTGAAGTGCTGAGCCACCGGGAGATCAGGTAGGTTAAGACGGGCTGAGTGGTGTTCAGTGGAACATGGGGTTGGGAGCTAAAATGGTTAGCAACCGGGAGATCAAGCAGGTCTTCGCGGACTGGGTACATATGTTCGGCCAAATGGTCGCTGAGTCTATGCTTGGTCTCACCATTGTAAAGGAGGAACACCGAATGCAGTAGATGAGGTTAGAGGAGATGCACGTCATGAACCTCCGTTGCACCTTGAAAGACTGCTGAGATCCATGTATGAATGCGAGGGAAGAGGTATAGGGACAGGTGTTACATCGCCTGTGGTTGCAGGTGAAACTACCTGCAGGAGGTGGTTTGGGTGAGAAAAGATGTGTGAACCAAACAGTTGTGGAGGGATTGGTCTCTGTCAGAAAAAGGTGGGCTTTGAAGGTGTGATTGATGGTGTGATCATGCTGAAGGGTGTGTTGCATGCAGTGCCTGGTGGGGTGAAAGGCAAGGACCAGAAGAAATATATTCTTGTTCCATTGTGGGGGAGGAGGAATGAGAGCAAAACTACGAGGATATGCGAGTGAGGGATTGATATCAAAGCTAATGGAAACCACGTTTACTCAAGAAAGAGGACATCTTGGACAGAGAAATCAAGCCTATACTCTTGTTGAGTTGGAAAGTACATTTTTCAAATATTTTTGGATACGAGTGGAATTTTGCAACATGGGACAAGCGCAAGAAAGTGGCAGCGAGGTAAATTAAAAAAAAAACCACAGCCATAATCTTACTGAATGGCAATGCAGGCATGAAGGCCTGAATGGCTTCCTTCTGTCTCTTACAGTGCCCTCCATAATGTTTGGGACAAAGACCCATCATTTATTTATTTGCCTCTGTACTACACAATTTGAGATTTGTAATAGAAAAAAAATCACATGTGGTTAAAGTGCACATTGTCAGATTTTATTAAAGGCCATATTTATACATTTTGGTTTCACCATGTAGAAATTACAGTGTGTTTATACATAGACCCCCCCCCCCCCATTTCAGGACACCACAATGTTTGGGACACATGGCTTCACAGGTGTTTGTAATTGCTCAGGTGTGTTTAATTGCCTCCTTAATGGTATAAGAGAGCTCTCAGCACCTAATCTTTCCATCACCTTTGGAAACTTGTATTGGTGTTTATCAACATGAGGACCAAAGTTGTGCCAATGAAAGTCAAATAAGCCATTATAAGACTGAAAAACAAGAATAAAACTTAGAGACATCAGCCAAACCTTAGGCTTACCAAAATCAACTGTTTGCAACATCATTAAGAAGAAAGAGAGCACTGGTGAGCTTACTAATCGCAAAGGGACTGGCAGCCCAACAGCTGATGACAGAAGAATTCTCTCCATAATAAAGAAAAATCCCCAAACACCTGTCCGACAGATCAGAAACACTCTTCAGGAGTCAGGTGAGGATTTGTCAATGACCGCTGTCCGCAGAAGACTTCATGAACAGAAATACAGAGGCTACACTGCAAGATGCAAACCACTGGTTAGCCGCTAAAATAGGATGGTCAGGTTACAGTTTGCCAAGAAGTACATAAAAGAGCAATCACAGTTCCGGAAAAAGGTCTTGTGGACAGATGAGAGGAAGATTAACTTACACCATAATGATGGCAAGAGCAAAATATGGAGGAGAGAAGGAACTGCCCAAGATCCAAAGCATCTTCTTCTTCTTCTTCATACCACCTCATCTGTGAAACACAGTGGTGGGGGTGTTATAGCCTGGGCATGTATGGCTGCTCACTTATCTTCACTGATGATACAACTGCTGATGGTAGTAGGATAATGAATTCTGAAGTGTATAGACACATCCTATCTGCTCAAGTTCAAACAAATCCCTCACTCATTGGCTGGCAGTTCATTCAACAGCAAGACAATGATCCCAAACATACTGCTAAAGCAACAAAGGAGTTTTTCAAAGCTAAAAAATTGTCAATTCTTGAGTGGCCAAGTCAATCACCCGATCCAAACCCAATTGAGCATGCTTTTTTTTGCTGAAGAGAAAACTGAAGGAGACTAGCCCCCAAAACAAGCATAAGCTAAAGATGGCTGCAATACAGGCCTGGCAGAGCATCACCAGAGAAGACACCCTGCAACTGGTGATGAACATTAATCGCAGACTTCAAGCAGTCATTGCATGCAAAGGATATGCAACAAAATATTAAACATGACTACTTTTGTTTACATGACATCGCTGTGTCCCAAACATTATGGTGCCCTGAAATGGGGAGACTATGTATCATTACTGCTGTAATTTCTAAATGGTGATACCAAAATGTTTTGGTTTATTAAAAATTGTTTCAACATATATTTATTAAAATTTTAAATACTTTATTAACATCTGACAATGTGCACTTTAACCACGTGCAATTTTTTCTATTACAAATTTCAAATTGTGGAGTACAGAAGTAAATAAATAAATGATGGGTCTTTGTCCCAGACATTGTGGAGGGCACTGTATTGTCCAAAGGCTTTTTGGGAATGACATTGACTATGTCTTTTTAAAATAAAATGTATTCTCTCATGGAAGCCCGCCTCAATTAAATTATTTTTTATTACATTTCAATTAAATCATTTCAGTTCAGGAAAGAGGCATTGCATCGGATTTAGATAGCCCTTTCTATGTACCTGTACGGACTTGCCGAGTCTTTTTCACAAATTTGCCACAATGCACTACTTTGCTTTATTCAGTTGTACGATTAAATTTGCACTATTGGTAAATATTTAACTTCTAGTGAAATAATCTCAGCATCATTTTCACTTGGATATTAAGGATTGCTTTGATGAGAAGCTAATTGACAGTGATAGATACATACCATTCCTATTGTTGGCCAACTACTGAAATAAAATGTGACCCAAACTCAGTTTCATTAAGGCAGACTCAAATGGGATCATAAGGGAAAAAATGACCACTGAATAAAGAAAATATTGCTACCACTTAAAGAACACAGAAATATTTGTTGATCGGTTAGGAGCAATATAGATGTTGACACTTTATATACCCTTCCCGATCACCGAACACAAAAAGGAATAAAGGAAGAGGCACAGGTAAATTTCAGTAAACCTGTCCACTTTAAACAAAATTAGTATTGTTCTCTCCCAATGTAAAATTGAACCAGAAATCTGCCTATTTTGCCTTGTTTCCTAATTATTCTACGTCTACACATTAGTTTGGAATAATTAAAAATATTAGCGTTTTAAATACACAAATGCATAGCCAATTTGTGCAGAAGATAAATATCCATATACAAACATGCTTACGCTTAGGTACACATTTACTTTACACAAGTAAAATTATGGGTTTAAAAACGCAAAGTTGCATTGCAATTTAAATATGTGGCAAATGCTGTTCTGTTAAATACAAACATACAGGTATCAAAAAATTAAATTTGTTCATTGCTGATTATTCATGATACACATTGCCTAAAAGCTATATTTCTTTTCTCTATTTGCGAGGTGGTATAGTATAGATTGAATGAAAAAGTCTTGAAAAATTATGGAATTCCTTGCAATTGAAACATTTGCAGCAGATGTTGGACAGCTCCTGCCAGCAGTTAAATAAGCAGTGTGGAATGTTGCAACAGACCAAATACCTCAGTTTCATTCAGATAATCATTGGGCATGGCTTGGAGGTAGGGGATAGCAACCATGGGAGAAAGTAGGTAAGTTGACAAGACATTCTATCCTGATCTTTATTCATGATTTTACTGTATACATGTAGAGTTACTGAATTGGTTACTTTTCCTTCCCCATGCAAGGAAACCAGAAACCCAATTGTCGTTCCCCACTGGAGCCCCAATGAAAGGCAGCTAATTCGTCAGAAAATAGGGATGGGTCCTACCTGTCTGTTTGGCTCTGTATCACCCACATCGTACATTTACCTATGAACAAATCAAAAGAACATCTGCTCCATAAATGGTTCAAATGTGAATTGTTTAAAGATGAGCAAGAACTGGGTGGCTTGTAAGGATAAGGTGTTGAGAGCTAACATAAAGCATCACAGATGAAAGGAGTGTTATTCACCTTTGATAATAATTGCCTATATGTTTTTGATTTGGTATCAGTTGTGCTGCCTTATGAAATTTGCTAGAAAGGAATTGTTGCATACATTTCCACCCCAGGTGACTAATGCTCAACCCATTCATGTGAATGAGTGTTTGAGAGACCAGTGGGATGGATTTGCCTCTATTGTTGGGCTTTAGGTATCCTCTGCCAGATGGAACTTGGTTTGCAGCATATCTGAATGGCTGAGTTTAACGCCCTGCTTAACTACTATATTGCCAGGAACCTATTTGGGTTCCAAACAATTCTGCGGAATGAAACCTTGCCCTAACCTGGGGAGAACCTGTATGCTACAAAAAAGGAGAGGAAATCATCATCCTGTACCACTAACATAGAACTGGGGAGGTCTTTGATTTACCCGTATACCACTAGAATTATCATTTAAAAATGTGGTTTGCAGAGAATAATCAAAATATTATGCGATATCTTCACATTGATGCCTCGAGCTCTACCCTTAATGTATTTATCTTTTATAGCTGGATAACAAAAAGATCTTTAGGAGAAGTGAGGTATGGTAGAGTTGGGTAAAAAAAGACCACGAAGAATCAAATACAAGCATTATTTGGTGATTCTGTTTTTTTTTTGTGCTGTGCTTTAGTGAAGATGGCAGTGGGGGGAAGAAATAGGTCTGTGTTATTGGCTGGCAATAGAAACATCCTTTCCTCGTACCGGGATGAAGATCTCACAAATCCAGGTATTTCTGAATTGAGAGCAAATATATAGGCTAACACAAGAATTAAGCACAATAAACCATAATCATGCTGCACAAAATGGATCAAAATATGCAGCTGCACTGAAACAAAATACATTTAAGCACCCATCATATAACCATATAACAATTACAGCACGGAAACAGGCCATCTCGACCCTTCTAGTCCGTGCCGAACACGTATTCTCCCCTAATCCCATATACCTGCGCTCAGACCATAACCCTCCATTCCTTTCCCGTCCATATAACTATCCAATTCATTTTTAAATGATAAAAACGAACCTGCCTCCACCACCTTCACTGGAAGCTCATTCCACACAGCCACCACTCTCTGAGTAAAGAAGTTCCCCCTCATGTTACCCCTAAACTTCTGTCCCTTAATTCTTAAGTCATGTCCCCTTGTTTGAATCTTCCCTACTCTCACAAACTATTCTATTCTATTCTATTCTCAGTGGGAAAAGCTTATCCACGTCAACTCTGTCTATCCCTCTCATCATTTTAAAGACCTCTATCAAGTCCCCCCTTAACCTTCTGCGCTCCAAAGAATAAAGCCTAACTTGTTCAACCTTTCTCTGTAACTTAGTTGCTGAAACCCAGGCAACATTCTAGTAAATCTCCTCTGTACTCTCTCTATTTTGTTGACATCCTTCCTATAATTAGGCGACCAAAATTGTACTCCATACTCCAGAATTGGCCTCACCAATGCCTTGTACAATTTTAACATTACATCCCAACTTCTATACTCAATGCTCTGATTTATAAAGGCCAGCACACCAAAAGCTTTCTTTACCACCCTATCTACATGAGATTCCACTTTCAGGGAACTGTGCACAGTTATTCCCAGATCCCTCTGTTCACCTGCATTCTTCAATTCCCTACCATTTACCATGTATGTCCTATTTTGATTTGTCCTGCCAAGATGTAGCACCTCACACTTAACAGCATTAAACTCCATCTGCCATCTTTCAGTCCACTCTTCCAACTGGCATAAATCTCTCTGTAGACTTTGAAAATCTACTTCATTATCCACAACCCCACCTATCTTAGTATCATCTGCATACTTACTAATCCAATTTACCACACCATCATCCAGATCATTGATGTACATGACAAACAACAGTGGACCCAACACAGATCCCTGTGGCACCCCACTAGTCACTGGCCTCCAACCTGACAAACAACCATCCACCATTACTCTCTGACATCTCCCATTCAGCCACTGTTGAATCCATCTTGCTACTCCATCATTAATACCCAACCATTGAACATTCTTAACCAACCTTCCATGAGGAACCTTGTCAAAGGCCTTACTGAAGTCCATATATACAACATCCACTGCTTTACCCTCATCAATTTCCCGAGTAACCTCTTCAAAAAATTCAAGAAGATTAGTCAAACATGACCTTCCAGGCACAAATCCATGTTGACTGTTCCTAATCAGACCCTGTTTATCCAGATGCTTATATATATTATCTCTAAGTATCCTTTCCATTAATTTGCCCACCACTGACGTCAAACTAACAGGTCTATAATTGCTAGGTTTACTCTTAGACCCCTTTTTAAACAATGGAACAACATGCGCAGTACGCCAATCCTCCGGCACTATTCCCGTTTCTAATGACATTTGAAATATTTCTGTCATAGAATCATAAAACTAATTATCTGCTATTAGAAAAAAAAGTGCCTTTCTATACTATACCAGAAACAGATGTGCAATGGATAACTTCACATCTGCACATAGGGGCTCAAAATATGCCTTTTTGTTGGTTGCACTTACTGTAAAAGTAATCTAGTGCAGCAAACAGCACAAACTTTTTTCCTCAATGATTACTCTGTACAACAGTTTTGTTTTTCTGGATTAGTGGTGAATATCATTGTAATATCTTGCTCATACATGTATAAAGCATATTTTAAAGATGTATTCAGAGATATGGTATCTATTACAAACAGCATTCAAGAACGATGTTTACTGAGAAAATGAGGGTGGAGAAGCATGCCTACGATTTCTGTTAAAATCCAAATGCCCAACTGTGTTTGCGATGTGCTTACGTAAGTTACAAATGCAAAACACCTCAATTAGCAGCACATCTGAAAATTTAGGCAAATTATAAACCTCAGTCTACAAATCATGAATATTGCAAATTCTATTGTATTATTTTTATTTGGCCATAAAAGGAACATTTACAAAAGAACAGCAGTTTTCTAAGAGGTCATGACTTACTGTTCAATTTCTACTATTAACATAAGTATCTTTGTTTATTTCATGAAACAGCTACTAATGTTGACCCGCTACTTTATATGTGAAGGTCATGGTTAACAAGCAACCATCTTAAATGATGCAACAAGAAATTCTTTAAAAAAAATACTGAATCAAATGTTTTGCAGTAAAATAAGTTAATCATTTGGAAACTTAACTGCAACCGGGAGAGATCCCTCATTCAGTGACATTGGGTTATTGAAGACCATCTTTACTGAGACTTGCTAATAACCATCGTATAGTTCCCAAATTAAGCAAAATGAGAAACTGTCCAAGAGATGAAAATAAAATAAAAGACGAACTTTATGTTCTCATATTCAATCTGGTCTATAATTATATATTTTAGAAAATGTTGCCTTCCTGGAAATTTACAAAGAAACATGAAAATCAAAAACTATTTTCATTTATGAACCTATAAATATCATTTGTTACCAAACCAGCAGAAATCGATTGAGTATTCCACACGCTAGATGTAAAATATAAGCACCTTAGTATTATTTGAATTACATTTATCAATCTCAATTTTAGTTTAGTCAAGATTATATTTATAGCTTATATAACAATGCAACTACCTATATGCTTCTCCTGTTATAAAATAGTAGGAGGGGGGCAAATGTGGGTCCTTGGCAGAATTTACAATGGAAAATAAGGAAATAGCAGACAAATTAAACAAATGGGCTGGTTTCAGGGTAGAAGACAAAATAGCTGCAAACAATTCTGGAGATGCTAGGAACTAGCAAGTGTGAGGAGCCAAAGGATATCAGTATTAATAAAATTTTAAACAATGACAAATAGGGGTGATCAAATCTCATGGACCCAATGATGTGCGACCCAAATTCTGGGAAATGGCTATAGTCAATGGATACATTATTAGAGACATTGAGACTTGGTCTGTAAAACTGTACACCCTAGAAGAATTGGAAATTATCTCATCAACACTTTAAAAAGTTCTTATAGGCCTCAACAGAGTGGATGCACGAAGATCATTTTGCTTGACTGAAAAACGTAGAACAACCAGAATAAGAGGCCGGCTGTTTAGGACTGATATTTATTCAGGTCTAACGACGAGTTGTTGGAATTCTCTACCTTGAATATAGAGCTCAAACATTGAGACAATTCAAATCAGAGATTGATCACGGTGTCCAATAAAACAATATATCTTTTTGGATATTAAGGCAGTTGGAAATAGTGCAGGAAAATTGAGCTGAGATAGGAGACAAGCCATGACCCTTATGAATGGTAGAGCAGACTTAAGGTTCCAGATGTCATACTCCTATTTCTAATTCTAAAGTTGCTACTTTGAGCTTGCATGAAAATAATCTAAATTTCCAGGTGGAGTGATCATCAGGTCCTTGTTCATCAGTCTATGAAAGTAAGCATGCAGGTACAGCAGGCAGTAAAGAAAGCGAATGGCATGTTGGCCTTTATAAGAAGAGGAATCGAATATAGGAGCAAAGAGGTCCTTCTGCAGTTGTACAGAGCCCTAGTGAGACCACACCTGGAGTATTGTGTGCAGTTTTGGTTCCCTAATTTGAGGAAGGATGTTCTTGCTATTGAAGGAATGCAGCGTAGGTTTACAAGGTTAATTTCCGGGATGGCGGGACTGTCATATGCTGAAAGAATGGAGCGGCTGGGCTTGTACACTCTGGAGTTTAGAAGGATGAGAGGGTATCTTGTTCAAACATATACGATTGTTAAGGGTTTGGACATGCTTGAGGCAGGAAACATGTTCCCGATGTCGGGGGAGTCCAGAACCAGGGGCCAGTTTAAGAATAAGGGGTAAGCCATTTCGAATGGAGACGAGGAAACACTTTTTCACACAGAGTTGTGAGTCTCTGGAATTCTCTGCCTCAGAGGGCGATGGAGGCCAGTTCTCTGGATACTTTCAAGAGAGAGCTAGATAGGGGTCTTAAAAATAGCGGCGTCAGGGGATATGGGGAGAAGGTAGGAATGGGGCACTGATTGGGGATAATCAGCCATGATCACATTGCTGGCTCAAAGGGCCGAATGGCCTACGCCTGCACCTATTGTCTATAACGGGCATATTTTATGATAAATACAGCTTGCCTTGATGATGAACAAAATTGGACAATTTACAGCGTCCAAAGTTACGGAGGAGCAATACATTTTTGTCATTCTTCTAAAAACAGTTTACTTGTTAAGATAGACTATGGCAAAAGCTTTTCTACCCTTTTATTTTAATGGCTCGGTCCCCAAATTCCACAAAGCAGAATCCTCTCAATACAAGGAATAAATGTTTTGTCAGTCAAAACATCACCCCAAACTGCATAATTCATCATTCACAAATGCAACAATAATCTGCAAGAAAACAAACTTGCGGTAATACCCCAAATACAATATTGCTCTGCTGGCAGCAGTACTTTCCCAAATAATGTTACTTTTTACTTAGTGAGGAGTAAATTGCCCAATGCAATTCTGCGGAAGCAAACTTGAGTTTAACAGTAGTTTGGAATAAAATGACATATTCAGTAGCAAACAAACATTTGCATATAAATCCAAGAATAAAAATACAAAGTTTGCAGAACCTTTACCCAGAAGACCCTTACCTGCAACCTTGTCACGAATGAGTTTGGCAGACTCCACCTCACCTATGCTACCGAAAAGGCTCCGTAGCTCATCCTGCGTCATGTTCTGAGGCAGATAGTTGACAATTAAGTTAGTTCTTGCATTGTCATCTCCATGATCTTTGCAGTCTTCAGCCATGAGGTCAAGCCCTGCTTGGTAACCGTTACTGTAGCAGGAGTGGCCGTTTGACATTTCACAAAATAGCTCACCTGTGAAAAGATTAAAGTATATACATCCATCACAGTTTGGAAAAGAGGCGTCAGACAAGCTGGTTGAATTAAATTTAATACAACCAAATATGAAAGTGAACATTTTGGCAGAAAGATTAATAAACATCATAGATTAAATAGCAGACTTTTGAAGGTTTGCAGAAGCATCTAGGTCCAAGATGGCATACATTCTTGAAAGTACCAGAAGATATTAAGTGAGTAGGAAGGAACTACAGATGCTGGTTTACACCAAAGATAGACACAAAATGCTGGAGTAAGTCAGCGGAACAGGCAGCATCTCTGGACAGAACGAATGGCTACCTGTTCCGCTGAGTTCCTCCAACATTTTGTGTTTATCTTCAGATGATATTGAGTGCCCGTTAGTAACATAAATGGCCCTGGGATTCATAGAGACAGAGTACAAAGTTATATTGAATCTGTACAAAACTATTTTTTGCCACAATAGTGGTGTGCTCAATTGTGGTAAGAAATGTGTTAGATGGTTGTAGGGTCATGAATCATTTGGATAAAATACAAAGAAAAAAGCCCCATTATAAGATGTTTCAAGGGCCAGTTTAACAGATTATGATTCTGAGCATGAGGTTCATGGACAATGTCACCAACAGAATTTTTTATTATGATTTATAATTTATTGCTGAGAATAGTAGCAAGAGAATTACTGCCTTAAAAACGGAACTGGATAAATACATGAAAGAGAATAATTTGGTGGACTCTGAAGAAAGCGGAATTGTTGGGATAATAAGACAGATGGGATCATCCTCAACTTTTACTCGCTGCATGAATGAGTGTACTCCTTTGTGCTCTTGGATTGAAAAAAAAACAAGTGAATAATAATTGCACTCTCTGTTGCCTTAAAATTTGTGGTAATAAAAATAGCAATGGAGAATTGACAGCATCAACAAGTTCAGCTTGAAATCTCCTCCAAATGTAGCCATGTAAAAGCCACTGTATACACCAGACTGCACCCATATGTGGAAAGATTTTTTAAAACTTTGTCCTGTATTTTCATCTGTACGGTTTCAGGTTCTGAGCAGTACACTATCAACTCCAATAGTGATCCACAGACCAATTTGGACATCAAACATTTCGTATTGAAAATATACAGGGAAATAATCTTGAATACTGCGTCAAATTAACTTACTACTGCAGAACTGTGGGATTAGATACAAAATATGTTTTGGATTGCTGACAAGAAATTATGCAGCATGGAAATAGGCCCTTCTACCCAACATGGCTATGCTGACTAAATTGTCATTCTGGGCTAGTCTCATTTGCCTGGATTTAGCTCATATACCATAAACTCTTCCTATCCATTATCGGTCCAAATGCCATTTGAAACTTCATGACAGAAACAATTCTGCAATTATTTAGATACTAGGAACTGCAGTTGTTGGTTTACAAAATAGACACTTAGGTAGCTGAAAATCCAATGGTATGACCAGTGAATCCTCCCTCCTCCCTCCTCCCCCCTCCCCTCTCTCCCTTGTGCCCTACCTGGAGGTGCACCCATGTTCCACCTCACCCCTGTATCCAATTATAATTTGTCTGGCTTTTTCCTGCCCCCCCAACTACAATCAGTCCGACCCAAAACGTCACCTATCCATATTCTCCAAAGATGCTGCCTAACTCACTGGGTTCCACAGTATTTTATCTCTGCAATTAATGAAGCAGGAATAGGATAGGCAGTAATTTCCAGGGAGGATTAATTAAATGAAGCTTCCACATTCATTTCTGTGTTCTCTGTGAAACAGGACATACATTGAGTGGCCACTGAATCCAAATATCAGCCAACAGGTAAGTGCAATGAATGTGAATGGTTAATGTGGTTTCACAAACCAAGTGGCAAAAACAATACTTATGTGGACCATTGTATTTGAAACTAATTGTACCGATGAAGAGAGCAGGGATTCAAGTAAAGCATGAATGTTTTCTCCTCATACAGGTATGTAGATGCAATTCATGGGCTTTTAAATTGGCATATTGATCAGTGATATCAGCACTGTTCATATTGATGGATCTATTGTTTTTGATTTTGTATTGATTTTTGTAACAAATTGGCAGGTATAATATTTCTTCAACAAAAATGGAAAATGTTTGCACTGAAATTCATGTGCTCAATAAATACTAACTGGCCGCTCCATATTCTGAATTCCCATTTTACAGTTCAAAATGGTTCTGTGGAAATTCCATTTTACTTGACAGACACGGTGGCAGCAAATAGGTAAAGACAAATTTTCCAATCAAGCTTCATTTTCTCGACTTAATGTTAACTGTTTCAACTGTTTGTATTATATGGATTGAAAGATCCAAAACATTTTTTTTCTGGTTCTGTCAATAAAGTGTAACACCCATGGCATAATGTTACCTGTCACGGTCAGTACTTAAATATATTTAAATTCTTAAACTGGACACCAAAAACGAAAGATTTGTGCCTCAAATAATTCTGCATCCAGCCTATTTCATTCATGGAAGAGGAATCAGTATACCCAGATTAAACTGACATGTAACAATCCTCAAAAACATTTTCTTAGTGGAAATGGCAAAAATCTTTCCATTGATCAATCCTAACTATTTTCTGACCAGGAAATTCAAGCCAAGTGGAAGCCAGCTATCCGCACAGTGGCTATCATTGAAATACAGACGTTCAAAATATCCTTCAGGATAAATGAATTAAAACACAATAGACAACAGGAGCAGTCATCCCTAAACCAAATTAACTTTACAAGGAAAGAAATAAGCAAAAATATTAACGTTTTGACTGATACATCATACAGTATTTGCTAACAGCCAAAATGTTCATCTTCTGTTCAAATGCATAGGAGAGGTTCACTCGAAGACCCAGCCAATATTTCACCCTCAACCACTGTTAAAAATGTTTAAAAAAACTATTTATCTAATTTCATCTGATTCGACTGCTCTTCCCTGCACTATCCCGATATCTCCAATCTCCTTGCATTCTTAAAAATCTACCAAGGTTGAATGCATTTCAATCGGCCACTGGCTTCTGGGGCAGAGAACATCAAAGAACATTTTAAGAAAGTCCTCCTGATGTCAGACCGCTCTAAAGACGAGAAGTGTTTATGTGGGTCGCAACAATAGAAAATCTAAAAGGCACAAGAAACAGTTTGTTCATTTACTTTTACTTGGAAAAGACGGGCTTCTTGATGAACTCATTCGTGTAATTACTCTGTATCTAGTTAATTGTAACTAAAAGGAGGGATGAGAATGGAACCGAACCAACAAATTAAGGTGGCGAGTTAGTGACAGTGCGTAGAGAATAAATTATGGGCTGGAAAAGGTAGGCACACTTGAACGACCTCGAACAAGCCAAAAATTCCCAATGAATGATTTGTGGGAATTGCGAGTTAATTTTAATTAAGCTAAGGAAGATATATTGCATATATTTTGGGCCCATTATTAAAATATTATTTCCTAAATCCAGACGGTCTTCTTTTGATTACGCAAAATTTAAAGCCCTTTGTGCAATCAAAGGCCGAGTGTCGGTTATAAAGGCAGCTGACCCGGGTATGGGCGCATTGTTCTGTCGGGTGCAATGCCTCGTTCCGCCATATCTTCCTACTGAAAACAAACAGATGGGATGAAGGTACCGATGCCTCAACATCCCGCAGCCAAAGACCTTTTTAAAAAACAATCTCCTAGCCCCTGTATCGTATTTGAAAAGGGCCTCTTCCGACGGAGTACATCCTCGGCCTGGATTTATTGAACCGTTTCCCTTGAGCTATTCAGAGCCCAGGCGTCACTGTTGGCTTCCCCGCTGAAATCCTGGCCTTTGTTCTATCACCGCCCTTTTCTTACTGACTTCGACTGTACCACTTTTCTACATCAGGTACATCAGCCCACTCCAAACAGGGCCTTATCTGGCTTATGCCATCGCAGGCCCAATGCCGCATGGCCGCGGCCTGTTTCCCGGCCCCCTTTGCCGGTTTTATTTTCTATTTCGATAAAGGCACACTTACTCTCTCCGAGCCCCGTAATCGTACGGGGTGAGTGTGTCGAGCGGCTCCTTGCGTCTCTCCGGGGACCCGAGCTGAGGAAGAGGACGAGAGAGGAAAAAAAAAAAATCCCCCCAGCAGGGAAG
This sequence comes from Amblyraja radiata, assembly GCF_010909765.2. NCBI lineage: Eukaryota > Metazoa > Chordata > Chondrichthyes > Rajiformes > Rajidae > Amblyraja > Amblyraja radiata. The sequence goes on from NC_045984.1 coordinate 16,110,453, forward strand.
AGAGGCGAAAAAAAATCCGTTAAAATCAAACAAAGTCAACCCCGCGCTCAGCCGCCTACGCGCGCACCGTCGGCGGGTTTGAGCCCAACCCCCACTCGTTGATTGGATCAAGCGGCTATCCATGTCGCCGATATCCCGCCCGCCCTTGGCTGCGTCCTATTGGCGACCAGTCACGTCAGACATTTTCCGCCTTGCGACGCCCGATACGACATCACTAATGGCGTAAAGTACGGCGGCGTTGTCGTTTGCCAAAGATTGGATTTTTGGTCACTGCCGCCTTTGCTGGAATATTGGGAGGAGCGAGTTTGCGATGAAGTTGCTTGGAACAAGCTGCCAGAGGAAGGAGGTAGTTGAGGCAGGGACTATCCCAACATTTAAGAAACAGTTAGACAGGAGGTACATGGCCAGAGGACGGGTTTGGAGGACCAAACGCGGGCAGGTGGGACCAGTGTAGCTGGGACTGATGTTGGCCGGTGTAGACAAGTTGGGCCGAAGGGCCTGTTTCCATACTGTATCACTCTATGAACGACATTGGCGACTTCTGGGTTTACCAGCAGATGATTGATTGTGAGCTTTGTGCTGAGGAAACAAATGAAAAACTATTTTTTGTTTTTGTATAACGCTGGCCGTGACGTCTGGGTTGACCTAAAGTGCCTCGCCAAGATTCAGCACTTTCTCAAATGTGGGTTGTTGTACCCAATTTGCGCACAAACTCTTCTTCTTGGTTCTCTTGGTTCTTGGCCCTCCAAAATATTCCAAATGAAATTTAAACTGGAGGTGGCGGAGGGTGGACTTAAGCAAAATAGTTTAAACAAGATATTATGAAAAATGACTTAAAACAGTTTGGCAATGATTTGATGGAGACTTTTTGGCGCCACTTTTATTTCACTAAAATCGACCCCTCAATAACATTTTCGGGTTTGGTGTTGCAGCTTTTCTCTCTTTTGGATTGTAAAAGGACAACTCGGCGCTTTTTCTCCACTAAAAGCAGTGTGATAACCAGTTTCAGTACACCAATTAATACATTTTAGTTAGGCAGGCCTCTCGCTTAACTTTTTCCCCCTGTTGCCAGCCGGACAACCTAGGCAGCTTTTTAGATTGCCAAATGACAGTTTAGGTGGTCATTTAAGATGGCTTGCATGACACGTGCGATAATGCACTTGGACGAAGTGCGTAGTTACCAGTCAGAATTATGGTCAATGAAGCATTCATGTATTATTTCTGCTTCAAATAAAGTCACAAACTAAACATATTCACCAATCAAGACGTGATATATACCACAATGACATGCAGGAAAGTTATAATACAGTATCTCAACTCTATAGCAAAATTACTATACAGTATCAAATCTCCTTTTACATGTTGCAATGAATGCAATTTCTATTATTTATTTCCACTTCCAAACAAAATTCTGGTTGGATTATTCAGCGTATGATCAACCTCAGTGAGACCAAGTGCAGGCTTGCCGATCGCTTTGCACAACACCTACACTCAGTTCGCAATAACCAACCTGATCTCCCGGTGGCTCAGCACTTCAACTCCCGCTCCCATTCCGAATCCGACCTTTCTGTCCTGGGCCTCCTCCATGGCCAGAGTGAGGCCCACCGCAAATTGGAGGAACAGCACCTCATATTTTGCTTGGGTAGTTTACACCCCAGCAGTATGAACATTGGCTTCTCCAATTTCAAGTAGTCCTTGCTTTCTCCCTCCTTCTCCTCCAATTCCCAGTTCTCCCACAGCCTACTGTCTCCACTTCTTCCTTTCTTTTTCCCGACCCCCCCGACATCAGTCTGAAGAAGGGTCTCGACCCGAAACGTCGCCTATTCCTTCGCTCCATAGATGCTGCCTCACCCACTGATTTTCTCCAGCTTTGTCTACCAACGGGATCCCACCACTGGCCACATCTTCCCATCTCCTCCCCTGTATCCTTTCCACAGAGACCGCTCCTTCCATTACTCCCTGGTCATTTCGTCCCTTCCCATCCAAACCACTCCGTCTCCTGGCACTTTTCCTTGCAACCGCAGGAAATGCTACACTTGTCGCTTTACCTCCCCCCTTGACTCCATTCAAGGACCCACGCCGTCTTTCCTGGTGCGGCAGAGGTTCATGTGCACCTCCTCCAACCTCATCTATTGCATCCGCTGCTCTAGGTGTCAGCTGTTCTACATCGGTGAGACCAAGCATAGGCATGGCGATCGCTTTGCCCAATACCTCCGCTCGATCTGCAATAACCAACCTGATCTCCCGGTGGCCCAGCACTTCAACTCCCCCTCCCATTCTGAATCCGACTTTTCTGTCCATGGCCAGAGTGAGGCCCATCATAAATTGGAGAAGCAGCACCTCATATTTTGCTTGGGCAGTTTACACCCCAGCGGTATGAAAATTGACCTCCAATTTCAGGTAGTCCCTGCTTTCTCCTCCGCTTCCCAGCTCTCCCTCAGCCCACGGTCTCCGCCTCGAGATCTCCCACCATGCAAAGGGAGGGAGAAAGTGGCCGACGCCGACCAGTTGCAGTGCGCATGTGCAGGGTGGCACATGCGCACAACCACGGCCGATGATGTGCTGACCAAAGATCTTCGTTATAGGATCTTTGGTGCTGGCCGTGGTTGTGCACATGTGTAAGGCGGCCGGCCATGCCGGCAGACGAGGAGCGGAGACCCGCGACATGGACAGCGGGCGGAGACCCGAGGCGTGGACACGAATAGCGGGCAGAGACGGAGAGTGACATAGGTGTCCTGGGTGCTTGCGAAGCCGGGCAAAATGGCATAGCTTTTAGGTTGCCTGGCGGGACTGTGGGTTGCCATTGGCAACCGGGCAACCGCTAATTTCGAGCCCTGTTAGGCCACTTGGGAAAACTCCTTTGCCTTTCTTAAAATCAGTGTCATAGGATCATTAGAGCCCTCCTGGGAAACAGGTTGCAAATTCACTGCCTGGTGTGAATGATAACAATCTCTCATCACGATAGCAGAGACCATTGCCAGTTTGGATTGTTTTTGTGTTTTTTAATATATCCATAAAACATGGGAGTAGAATTAGGCCATTCAGCCCAACGAGTCTACTTCATTCTAATGTGGTTAATCTATTATACCCTCTCACTCCCATTCCCCCCGTAACCATTGACTATCCAGGTTGTATCATATTTCTTTATGTTCCAGACACGTTTTATTTTAAGTAATACTCCAGTACAAATTCAATATTGTATTTTTAAATTGTTGTGTCACTTCGGAATGTGATCAAACCTGAAGATACGAGAGATTGCATGTGCTGGAATCTGGATCAAAAAACAAGTTGCTGGAGGTTCTAGGCAGTTCAGACAGCATTTATGGGACAGTCAATGTTTCAGGTTGGAAACCTTCATCTCGCTTGAATGAGTAGAGGGAAGATGGTTGGTATGTAGGAGGTGACGGAAAGGGGTGAGGCAAGAACTGAAAAGTAGCTGAGGCAGTAGCTGGATCCAGGTGAGGGATTGATTGTCAGATGGGAAAGGAAGATGAAACATAGAATCTAATATGGTAGTGTGGGCAGATGGGAATATTGGGAGGCAAGATGCAGTGGGAGGAGTGTGGGTGATCGATAGATGGAGTGGGTGCGAGAGGGAAAAGAAACTGCATGATTGAGAGTTGAGGATTTTTGTGAAAGAAGGGTGTGTGTGTATGAGAGAGGACCTGTGTAGATCAGGAAGAGAGGGAAAGGAACAGAGATACATCCTTGGACAGCATTCTTTCTTTAAGACAGTGTATGCTTGGAATTAGATATATTAGATATCTGGGTGGTAATGTTCAACTGTATATGTAGTGAAAGTAACTGGAGAGTAAGTTATTGATTTATTTCTTGATAAATATTTCAAAAACGACAAGTCACAAAATAGTTGAATTACACTTATTCGGTACAGAATGTCAGAAACATTCTCCTTCCAGAGGTTTAGTTTATAATTGAGTTCACAGTTAATGTTGTTTATTTTTAAAATGATGCTCTTGATTAACAGTACATTTAAGATTTTCTGCTGGCTATTAACTCTTGCATTTTTAATCAGTTTTATTTATTGTGTTGTAAATTCATCTTCATCCGGTCAAAGACAAAATCTGCTTGGTTCAAATATCTCTCAACTTTTACCTTCAAATAATTCAAATACTGCCTCCACAGCTCTTCAGTGTAGGGAATTTTGAAGATTCTGAACCATTAAAAGAGAACAAATTCCTCCTCATTCCCATTTGAAATAAAGGAAGCATTATTTCTGAAGTTTATACTCTTAGTCCCATATACCTCTGCAAGTAGGGCACATCCTCTCACTTTCCATCCTCAGAGGTTTTATGTTTCAATAAGATCACCTCTCATTCATGTTAACTTCAGTACTGTAATCAGAAGCCCAAGCTATTCATACAATTGGAAGTATTTCTAGAAATATGAAGAACAAATATCTTTACAATGTGGCAGTATCTCAAGTGCCCTGTAAAGCTGCATCATAAGCCCTCTACTTCAATGCTCTATTCTTCCAGCAATAGAGGCCAGCACTTCATTAGTCCTTTCAAATACTTCCTGGACATGGATGTTAACCTTTTCCAGGGCTCTCACTTAACTTTTTTTCTCTGTTGTCAGTCGGGCAACCTTGGCAGCTTTTTAGGTTGCCAAATGACAGTTTAGGTGGTCATTTAAGACGGCTTGCATGAAACGTGCGATAATGTGCTCGGCCGAAGTGCCTAGTTACCAGTTGAAATTATGCTCAATGAAGCATTCACATATTATTTCTGCTTCAAATAAAGTCACAAACTAAACATATTCACCAATCAAGACGTATTATATACCACAATGACATGCAGGAAAGTTATAATACAGTGTCTCAACTCTTTTTACACGTTGCATTGAATGCAATTTCTATTATTTCTTTAAACTTCCAAACAAAAATGTGGTCGGATTATTCAGCATATGATCAACCTGTGTCAATAAATCCTGGACCATGGTAACATATGCTTAACCATGCACACTACAGAATGATGCAAGCATGTTTTCTGTGAAGGGTTGAAAATTATCATGACATGGCCATAGCAGGGGTCGTTATTGCTATTGGCACATAAACACTCTCGCTTCCCACATAATTTATCCACAACAAAATGTACAGGTTGCAAGGAAATTTCTAAAGGCATTTTATGATAATAGCTGTTAAAACCGCCTATACCCATCTGACAGGTTAAACATTACACTAACTGACAGGAGATGGCCAAAGGCCATAACAGCAGCAAATGTTCGTTTGGCAATATGTTTAAAGGTGTCAAAACGCCATATTACCGGACATTCTGATTAGATGTATGTGTTGTAAACAGCAATGAAGATACCCAGCTTGTACGCACCAGATTTTAAATTATTGATAAATGCTGTTTCCATTATTCCCACTTCAGAATTACCGTTAAAATTTCAACTGAAATATCTCCTGACCAAATTTGTGATGTATATGACCAACTGTAAAAGTAAAACCTGGATAAATCTGACGTATAGTTGTGAATGGTGCTCATTAAATAATAATAATAAATTTTATTTATGGGCGCCTTTCAAGAGTCTCAAGGACACCTTACAAAAATTTAGCAGGTAGAGGAAAAACATGTAAGGGGAATGAAATAAATAGTAGAGACATGACTAGTACACAAAGTAAAGACAGAATTCAATTCAAAACACAATATGAGGCAATTAATGCACAGATGAAAAGGGAGGGGGACGTGGGGCTAAGGATAGGCAGAGGTGAAGAGATGGGTCTTGAGGCGGGACTGGAAGATGGTGAGGGACACGGAATTGCAGATCAGTTGGGGGAGGGAGTTCCAGAGCCTGGGAGCTGCCCTGGAGAAGGCTCTGTCCCCAAAACTGCGGAGGTTGGACTTGTGGATGGAGAGGAGACCGGCTGATGTGGATCTGAGGGACCGTGAGGGTTGGTAGGGGGAGAGGCAGGGGAATTAGAGCGTGTTGGTTGGAGTAGGTAAAATTGTAAGGAGAGAGCGTGGGGGGTGTCAGTGGGGGTTGAATGGGGGGGGGGATCAGTACGGGATGGATGGGGGTATCAGCACAGGATGGATGGGGAGGATCACTACAGGATGGATGCGGGGGATCAGTATAGGATGGATGGGGGGGATCAGTGCAGGATGGATGGAATAAGTACAGGATGAATGGCGGGGATCACTACAAGATGGATGGGTGGATCAGTACAGGATGGATGAGGGGTGGGGATCAGTACAGGATGGATGGGGGGGATCAGTACAGGATGAATGGAGGGTGCAGTGCAGGATGGATGGGAAGCGGGGTAAGTACAGGATGAATTGGGGGACCAGTGTAGGATGGATGGGGAGTGGCTGGAGAACCAATGCGAGGTGGATAGGGAGATCAGTGCAGGATGAATAGATGGGGGGGGGGGGGGGGTAGATGGGGAGGGGAGCACAGGGGATGTCAGTGAGAACTGAATGGAGGCGGGAATGGGGATCAGTGCGGGATGGAGAGGAAGGGTCCCAGGATTAGGGGGGGGGGGGCGTACAAGTAAAAGAGGGAGAGGGAGAGAGAGAGAGGGGGGGGGGGGGGAAGGGGTAGAGGACGTGGGGAGGAAGGAAGGAAGGTCAGCGCACCTCGGACAACACCGGCATCATCGCCCTGCTGCTTTGGCCGTCCCTGTCCACCGCCAAGTGCGGGAGGCAGTTGTGATCTCCTCGTCACCACCTCCCCTCCTCCGCCAGCCAACACGAAGGTGCGGGGCTGAGCGGTGCAGGTGCTTCAGACAGCAGAAGAGGGCTTCCCATTGTCATCCCCACGCTCTCCCCTCACAATTTTACCTACTCCAACCAACACGCACTAATTCCCCTGCCTTAATCCATCCAATCCGCACCGATTGCCTTCGTAAGCCCCCCCCCCCCACCTTAATCCATCCTGCACTGATTCACACCCCCTTCCCCCCCCCTCCCCCTCCCGACCCTATTGTGCTGGAAATGTCTTCAGAGCTAACATTGACTATGTTTGATAACGGAATGCAATCAAATATGGTTTAATTCCCAATGTTATTATGTTTTAATCCATAAAGATGGATTAAATAAATTGTGAACACGTGAAACATTAAAACCGCAGTGTTCGATTGTCACTGCTACCGTTGACACGTTATTACAGAATTCATTTTAATGGCAAATCAATGCTCTTAATATGGAGTATCAGTACTGTTGTTATTTAATGAGCAACATTCACAACTATATGTTGGATTTATCCAGGTTTTACTTCTAGTCAGTCATATACATCACAAATTTGGTCAGGAGATATTTCAGTTGAAATTTTAATGTTAATTCTGAAGTGGGAATGATGGAAAAAGAGTTTATCAACAATTTAAAAAAAAATTGTTGCTTACAAAGTGGGGATCTTCATTGCTGTTCACAACACATACATCTAATCTGAATGTCCGGTAATGTGGCGTCTTGACACCTTTAAATATATTACCAAAAGAACATTTGCTGCATTTATGTCCTTTGGCCATGTCTTGGTAGTTAGTGTAATGTTTAACCTGTCAGATGGGTATAGTCAGTTTTAACAGCTATTATCATAAAATGCCTTTAGAAAATTCCTTGCAACCTGTATATTTTGTTGTGGATAAATTATGTGTGAAGCGAGAGTGTTTCTGTACCAATAGCAATAACGACCCATGCTATGGCCATGTCATGATAATTTTCGGTCCTTCGCAGAAAACATGCTTGCATCAATCTGTAGTGTGCATGGTAACTACGCACTTCGTCCGAGCACGCGTCATGCAAGCCATGTTAAATGACCACCTAAACTGTCATTTGGCAACCTAAGAAGCTACCAAGGTTGCCCGGCTGGCACCAGGGAAAAAAAGTTAATCGAGAGCCCTGATTATTAAGAAGCAAAAATCTTTTCCTTTTAATTTAACTACAGCATTTAAATAGTAAATACCTACTTAGTCCAAGCTATTAGATTAACTACTTACAGTACATGTTCTGTTGTTTTTTCTGTGCATATAATATCCAGTTCTGGTCTGTTTTTTCTTTTTTATAAGATTAGTTTGTAAGGGGCGGAGCTAAATGAGATTTACACCTACGGAAGATCACACAAATTTTCCCACCAGTTGGTGGTTTCACACAGTATACTCAAATACTGCTTTTTTGTATCTTTTATGTTATTAGCACCTTTTTCGCTTTTTCTCTATAGGGCACCTTTCTTTGGGTTATACCATCAGAGTTCTGAAATTGGGAGCACCCACCCAACACCCAGAAGGTTGAGTCATTGTGTTGCACCATCTGAAACAAGGGAACCCATGTAAGCTATAATGCAAGACGACCCTCTGAAGGAAACTGGAGGAATTACTTTTTGTAGCTGGAATATTAGGGGCGCTAATGAACCAATTAAAAGGGGCAAGATTCTTGCCCAATTAAAATCAATTAATGCTGACATAATATTTTTTACAGGAAACGCATCTTAAAGCTCAAGCTCAGACCAGGCTGAAGACCAATTGGATCGGTCAAATATATCACTCCTATCTCACCAAATCCAGAGGCACTGCAATTATAATCCGTAAGGGCATACCATTTAAACATAAAAACACCATTGCAGACAAAGATGGGAGGTATGTCATAGTCTCTGGGGAGATATATTCTACCCCACTTACTATGGTAAATATTTATGCTCCTAACTTTGACAACCCACAATTAAAAAAAAAAAATCTTGAATATAATTTCAGATTCCACCCAGCAAAACCTGATAATTGGGGGAGATTTCAATTGCGTTTTGGATCAATACCTTAATAAATCCGCTCAACAAAAGAGATATAATACAAAATCAAAATCCAGTGAACTCTTAAATACGTATATAAGAAATACAAATATAACAGACGTATGGAGGATTGCAAACCCATCCGGAAGAGAATACTCCTTTTACTCATCAGTACATAACACCTATACACGCATTGACTATTTTCTAGTGGAAACTAAATTAATACCTTTCACAATTAATCCCAAATACCATAATAGTACTATTTCCGATCATTCTCCGCTAACCTTCTCCTTAAAACTAGAAGGAATGTTTAATAAAAAATCGTTCTGGAGGTTTAACCCTCAAATACTAAATAATCCGGATTGTTGTAAATATTTAAAACAACAGATGGAACTCTTTTTTGAGACCAATGATACCCCAGGTATTTCGCCCTCATTATTATGGAAATCTTTCAAGGCTTTTATTAGAGGTTCTATCATTTCATATCAAGCATATCAAAATATAAAAGAATAGGACGGAACAATTGCAATTAGAAGAACAGATCAGACAACGACTTAGAAAACGCGATAGATCCGACTATAGATAAACACAACAAAATAGCAATATTAAAATTTAAGCTAAATCAAATTCTATCTGCAAGAGTTATCAGATTATTTCAAATTACAAAACAGGAAAATTTTGAATTCGGCGACAAACCACACAAACATTTAGCACGCCAGTTGAGAAAAGTTGAAAAGGACCATACTATTCTAAAAATCAAATCAGATAAAGGTGAATTGTTAACGCTTCCAAAAGACATTAATGAAAGATTTGCCCAATTTTATCAAAATTTATATACATCAACAGAAAGGAGAAAAATTACAAACTTTCTTGATAACTGTAAACTTCCAACACTTAATCCACTGGAACAGAGGAATTAGGAGCACACATTTCAATAAAAGAAATCGAAGAGACAATCAATTCATTGAAGAACGGTAAAACACCAGGACCAGACGGGTTTAGTAACAAATTTTATAAAAGATTTTATGAGGTAATTTCCCCGCGTTTATACAACCTTTATACATACGCATTTAAAGAACAGACATTACCACAAACACTAGCTGAATCAACTATCACACTTATACCCAAAAAAGATAAAGATCTAGAAGACTTGGGATCATACAGAGCAATCGCCCTGTTAAATAAAGATCAGAAAATATTAGCGAAAACTTTGGCAAGAAGATTAAGTAAATACGTTAATAAATTAATACACTCGGATCAAACGGGGTTCATACCCAAGAGACATTCGTTTAATAATTTGAGACACCTTTTTAACATAATGTACTCACACAGAACTAAAGAAGAAGACATCAATTATTTCATTAGATGCGGAAAAAGCATTTGATCAAGTAGAATGGAAATATCTTTTCACAGTACTACAAAAATTTCAGATGGGAGAAAATTTTATCTCATGGATAAAACTGTTATATGATAAGCCGACTACCAGAATACTGACTAACCATATAATCTCTCCTAAATTCCAGTTACCCAGGGGCAATAGACAGGGATGTGCATTATCACCCCTGTTATTTGCCCTTGCGATTGAACCTCTAGCGGAAAGTATAGGAGTACATCCGAACATTCACGGCTATAATTCTAAATACTCCAATAATAAAATATCATTATATGCAGATGATAATAATAATAATAATAATACATTTTATTTATGGGCGCCTTTCAAGAGTCTCAAGGACACCTTACAAAAATCTAGCAGGTAGTGAAAAAACATGTAAGGGGAATGAAATAAATAGTAGAGACATGACTAGTACACAAAGTAAAGACAGAATACAATTCAAAACACAATATGAGGCAATTAATGCACAGATGAAAAGGGAGGGGGACGTGGGGCTAAGGATAGGCAGAGGTGAAGAGATGGGTCTTGAGGCGGGACTGGAAGATGGTGAGGGACACGGAATTGTGGATCATTTGGGGGAGGGAGTTCCAGAGCCTGGGAGCTGCCCTGGAGAAGGCTCTGTCCCCAAATCTGCGGAGGTTGGACTTGTGGATGGAGAGGAGACCGGCTGATGTGGATCTGAGGGACCGTGATGGTTGGTAGGGGGAGAGGAGGTCAGTGAGATATGGGGGGGCCAGATGGTGGAGGGCTTTGTAGGTGAGGATCAGGGTTTTGTAGGTGATCCGGTGGGAAATGGGATGCCAGTGAAGTTGTTTGAGGACTGGAGTGATGTGATGCCAGGATTTGGTGTGGGTGATGAGTCGGGCGGCTGCATTCTGGACCAGTTGGAGTCGGTTGATGTAGGTGGAGCTGATGCCAAGGAGAAGTGAGTTGCAATAGTCCAGTCGGGAGGAGATGAAGGCATGGATGAGTCTTTCAGCAGCGTGAGGTGTGAGAGAGGGTCTGAGTTTGGCGATGTTGCGGAGATGAAAGAAGGAGGTTTTAATGACATGGCGGATGTGAGGCTCGAGGGTGGAATCAAAGATCACGCCAAGGTTGCGGGCCTTGGGAGATGGGGAGACAGTGGTGCCGTCGATGGTGAGAGTGGGGTTATTGATTTTGCTGAGTGTGGCTTTGGAGCCTATGAGGAGGAATTCTGTCTTATCGCTGTTGAGTTTGAGGAAGTTATGTTGCATCCAGGTTTTTATAGCTGACAAACAGGAGTTGATATGGGAGAGGGGGGGGGGGGGGGGGGGGGTTGTGGGGGGATTTGGTGCCGAGGTAGATCTGGGTGTCATCGGCGTAACAGTGGAAGTCCAGGTTGAAGTGGCGGAGTATCTGACCAAGTGGGAGGATGATGTATTATTATATATCACCAATTCTCGTTAGTATTCCAAATATATTAAATCTTATAGAGGAATTCGGCTCCTTTTCAGGGTATAGAATAAACTGGAACAAAAGTGAAATTATGTCAATAAAACCTGAAGAGTCGACACACCTTCTAAAATTCCCTTTCAGAATTGCTACGGAATAATTCAAATATCTGAGTATTCAGGTAACCAGAAAATATAACTATTCAATGCAAACTTCCTGCCTTTAGTTACTAAATTAAAGGCTCTTATTCAATTTTGGAAAACATTCCCGTTGTCTTTAATAGGCAGAATAAATGCTATAAAGATGATCTTCCTCCCACAAATTCTGCATTTATTTCAATCAATACCGATATATCTTCCTAAATTTTTTTTCAAAAATCTTGATTCTCTGATTACAAACTTTATCTGGGATTATAAAACACATAGAATTCATAAATGGCATCTATGTAAACCCAAAGAAACGGGCGAATTGGCTCTCCCCAACTTCTTATACTATTACTGGGCAACAAATGTAAAAATGCAATTTACTGGCTGGACAACTCATGCCAACAAATTTGAAGAACACACTATATGATAAAAATCCGATTATTCAAGTTCAAGTGAGTTTATTGTCATGTGTCCCTGATAGGACAATAAAATTCTTGCTTTGCTTCAGCACACAGAACATAGTAGGCATTTACTACAAAACACTCTACGAATCTGGAGACAAGTAAAATCAACTTTTAAACTAAAAAATGTATCTCTTCTTTCACCAATAGCCAATAACCCTTTGTTCAAGCCATCTATTATAGATAAAATGTTTACATATTGGGAAAGACTAGGAATCAAAAAACGTGGAGATCTCTACGAGATGGGAACTCTTCTCTCATTTCAGGAATTACAGTCGAAATATCACCTGAAAGGTAATCAATATTTCAGATATCTTCATATTCGAGACTATCTGAAAACATATACCCAAGACTACCAAACTTTGCTGCCAGATATACTAGACGAATGTATGAATAAAAATTCAGAGTCAAACAACTTAACATCATATATGTATAATAACCTTCTAAATATAGAAATGCCATCGTCAGAAGCAATTAGAAGAGACTGGAAAGAGGAACTAGGCCTAAAAATTCTAAAAGACGGATGGGAAGAAAACCTTTTATATATACACAATTGTTCGATTAACGTTAGACATACGTTAATTCAATTTAAAATACTGCATAGACTACTATTCAAAGTCGAAACTGAATAAGATCTTTCCAAACGTATCTCCTATTTGTGACAAATGTCTCCTTCAAGAAGCAACTATAACACATTCCTTCGCCTCTTGCATAAAATTACATAACAGTTGGAGAGAAATTTTTGAAATTCTTTCAAAAACATTAAAAACAAAATTGGACCCCGACACGGAACTGATTATTCTACGAACGTCAGAAGCCTGCTCTGAGCTATCAATATTTCAAAGATGTTTCCTCAATTATGGTCTGATAACGGCGAAAAAACTAATACTCAAATTTTGGAAACATACATCTGTCCCTACTCTTAAAATGTGGATTACAAACATGTCTGAGACGCTACATCTAGAAAATATTAGACTTGTCTTAGCAGAAAAACCAGAGCATTTTTCGAAGACATGGACACCATTCATTGATTTATTACAAGGATAGTATGATGCAAACCAATTTTGGAGTTAAATCTAATTACGGGTTGGGTGATGGGTGGGGAGGGATACGAGGCAGGCACATCATCACCTTTTGTTTTTCTTTCTGTTTTTGTCTTTTTATCTCTCTACGTCATTTCTTTTACTTACCCACTCACTCTTTGGCTACACCAATTTGGTAGTCTAGGGGTTCTATTTTTGCACATCCACTTTTTCTCTCTTGCTTTTTCTCTCTTCTTTTCTCTTAACTTTTGCTAAAAATTAAAATTGAAGCTGTACAATAACTGTATTATGTCATATGCCGCTGCTTATATTTTTGTACACTGCTTCTAATAAATACAAATAAATAATTTAAAAAAACTGATCCCATTCACATAAGAATTCACAAAATTACATGATTTTTAAATCTCATTTTGTCATGAACTTATATGCCAAATGGAATAATGAATTCCCATAAATTAATCCAGAAACATCCACTCTCAAGATAATCAAAATCATTGTTTTTTTGCACAATATATCTGACTAAAACTGTACTGTGTATATTTAGTATGAAAATGTTGATCATGGATAGACAATAACACAAAATATAGATGAATTAGATGTTCATATGACATGATTGTGCAAAAAAAAGAAAATAATTTGATTATCTTGAGAGTGGATGTTTCTGGAATGTGATCTATTGAAATGTTGCCGTTGCCATAAATTTTAAGCCCATATTGGCAGGCAAGACAGGGCCGATTCGTATGGGGCCTAAATAACATTTTTCACATCATAAGATTAAAATGAAGACACACCAAAAAGCAAGATAATATGTTAAATAAACGACATACCTTTTGTTTTGTCCTTATATTGTGATCCATGATGTTGAAGGGGTTGAAGGCATTAGATGTTGCGTTTAACTTAAATCCAGCGATTAAATCGTCCAGCATTTAAAAAAAAAAAAACAGGAACGGAAGCCCAAACTATTTTTCTTCATCAGCTAGCAGCCCGAGGAAATCCCTCTCCGACAACTAATACAAACCTGCATTTTAATGCTGCCCCCCCCACTCCAAAGCCTCCGGAATTGCACGCACAGGCAGTGGCAGATCTGTAGCACCGCTGATGGTAGGTATTGTAACAACGCTAGTAATTGCCACCAGAGGGCAGGCATAGCATAAGTTTGTAACCATTTTCATTAAATGCCCAGAAACTTGTTCCTGGAACTTGGATTATGTAGGATTTTAGTTTTAGAAACGCTGAAGTTAACACTGAAGGAAATGCCTATTTACTTTCTGCAGTGTTCTGGCTACAGAACCCAAAAAACCATGATCAAACCCTTTTCTGAAATCTCAGCAGATAACGCAAGGGGAAAGTATACAATTAATGACAGGACCCATCACTGAATTAATATACAAAGGGATCTTAGGGTCCAAGTCCAAGTCCTGAAAGTAGCAACACAAGTAGTGGAGGTCATCTGGTATGCTTGGCTCCAAATTTCGTTTGAACCTAATTTGAGGTTCAAATGACAATAAATGGTGTATTGTATTGGTCAGGGCATTGATATGAGTGTCGGGAAGTCAAGATACAGCAAAGTAACTTTGGTTAGGCCACATTTGGAGTATTGTGTGCAGTTCTGGTACCACTGGCCAATATGGAAATGAGCTTAAGATGAACCCAGCCTGTGGGGCAGAGTTAAAGCTTGTGTATTCTGCTCAAGCTGTAATTCCTATGTTATGCTGAGCGAGGGAAACGTTCTGATTTGACTTTGGTTAGCTTTCATAAAGTATCTATGGGGAATGGCCGTATTGTAAATTGTTCACTTGATTGTAGATGGTCTCTTGGAAGCACCAAGGGAAAAGTTTCCCCATAATACAAGGGAATTCATTGCTCCCATTCAATTCATTTGTTTAATGTACTAAAATTTGAAAGACGGTCGAAACTGTGTTGAATTGAGTCAAAAGCAAAATTCCAACAGTAAATAAAATGCAAATGAGGAAGTATGTAAATATTGTGAAGTAATAATTATTGTAATATTCAAATTGTTTAAACAACTAACAGGTCTCTTGGATTGGCTGATGATTGTAGCATATGGAGGTGACCTTTCAAATTGTAGTTCGATGTTACTGACAAAATTGCACAACATGTCAATAACAGATTCAGTACCATATTAAATGGGTCGAATAACAAATTATTAGAAAAAATAATCATTGCAGAGAACAGAGATACCTGAATTAACTGCTGAATTGGCAGATGTTAGCCAGACAGAAAATACTCAGTAGATTGGACAGTGTGGTTGGGAAAAAAAAGTAATGTTTCAGGTTCAGTAATATTCCTCCAATTTGTGTTTAGCCTCACTCTGACAATGGAGGAGACCTAGGACAGAAAGGTCTTTGTGGGAATGTGAAGGAGAATTAAAGTGTTTAGCAACGGGGAGATCAGGTACGTTCAGGCAGACTGAGCGAATATTTTTTATTTGGCACACTCCTGCCAGAAAAGGTTCTGTAATATACCTTGTGATCAATTAAAGGTAGACAAAATTGTGATCAAGTGGTTTAATTGATACTTTACTTGAACTCATTGGAAAGTATAATGAAAAGAATGAAAGTAGCACTACTTTGTGATTTAATCAGATCATTATGAACACTATTCAATTTGATTGGACATTTTATTGCAAACCTCCAGGGGTCAGTAGAGTATCAAGTTATGCATTGTGGAAATATTTCCAGTTAGCACCAAGGACAGTGACATTTATCATGGAAAGTTTGGAAGAAAGGATCATAAATACAGGTTTGAGTTTGAGTTTAATTTATTGTCACGTGTACCAAGGTACAGTGAATAGCTTTTGTTGAGTGCAAACCAGTCAGTGGAAAGGTAATACATGATTACAATTGAGCCACCACAGTGTACAGATGCATGATTAAGGGATTCCAGGAATGGTAGGAATCTAGAAGTTGCTACCAAGTGGAATAGTTGAGGTGAATAACATAGATAAACCTATAAATAAGAGAGATACTCACCAAAGTAAGAAAGAAAGAATAATATGCTATGGGTGTGGAAATAATAAAAGTTGCAAAGATTAATTGAAATTAATGGCCATAGACTCGTTGCTTGAAACCCTTTCATGAGAAGGCATGTTGAACAGGTTATGGAGGTGCCAAAGTGAGAGTCCATTGATGCAAAGCTCGATGCTCACGATAGTTTTATGAAAGAGGCCTTGCATGTTTGCAATGCGCAAAGACTTTCTCTCCATTCACTCTAATGAAGAAAGGTAGCTGTTAATGAAGGTGGGCATTTGGTTTCTGGGCGTCCGATTGGAGTTGTGATTGGATTGTCAAAGATTGTTTTTGATATGTGGTAATGGAAGATTGGCTGGGGTTATGGTCAGCGTATGGTGGTAGGGTCCATTTGGGGATGTGTGGATGAGCCATATTGCAATTTACAAGCTTCAATAACTTTATATAGAAGGCTCTGGAACATAAGACAACAGATCCTATTCATAACAGACTATTTCATATTTGAACTTGACCGGATGTCAAGTTCTTTTGCTGTTTTTTCTCCCCCTCCCAATATTACATCTCAATAACTGTGTCCCAATATTTTTACTAGTATATGCAGAATGCTAGAATATATTCAGTGAACTAAACAATCCTCTCACTACATTGTGTCGAGGAAGTTATACTGAAATGTAAGTAGGTAGTTCTCTCACTAGAGTGTGTGTGTGGAGCTGCACTGTTATTATAATGAAGGGATGTTGGGAATCACATTGTCCAAACCCGAATTGAAGAGAGCCTTAGTTTCATTCCTTGTTCTTAGACTGGCAAAGGTGAATGATATTTTGCCAGTGGGCACAGCCTGGTCATCAACCTCAAAAATAAATGTATTAGAAATAAAAAGTGAAGAAGCTTTGATGTGATTTGCACAGGCCTTTGGTGACACTACGTCTCTTAAACCCTATGCCTAACTTATGGAATAAGATGAAAATAACTATTTTTTAACCAATGGAAAATCTTTGGAATTCTCAACTTCAGTGAGTTGTGACTCTCATCCCTGACTCTCTTCAAGAAAGAACATTAACGAGAGTCATTATCATCCCGTTCTAAATTGAGGTGAAGAAGTTGGTAGTTCAACATTATAGTGTCCCTGATAAGGTTCCTGCCACCAAGATTTGGCTTGTTCTTTACACTTCTTAAGGTAAGACCACCTGTGAATACTTTGCAATGAATGTGTACCATTGGGCCAAATAGTGCTGCATCTGTTTCACCGCTTGGGCTACCTGCTAAACCACATATTTCTAGGCCAGATATGGAGGATTGATCAAACTGAATTTTGCGTACCTGGCAAGCGTCAGGTGATATCCTACTGAGTTCCTGTTTTAGGGAGTCCTGACAGCCTTTGAACAAAGGCAATGCAGAAAGAAGATCATTAACCCATGTCAAAACCTATGGGGTTTTCTTTATGTTTTTAAACATTTTTCATATTCAAAGACTTCTAATTTTTAGGTAATTTTTAATATTGCTGATACTAACAAATAAATAGTTTAAAAGTACAATGTAAATAACATTAATTAAATACTCAGAATTTTTTTAAAGCATCAATAAACAGGTTAGAAAAATAAGTAGCGTACAATTCCAGGCAGAGAATCCCTGCTGAAATGAAGGAGTCTCCAATCCAGTGCCAAGTCCAACTGTTGTGGGGTTGGAGAGAGATTTTTCAAGACAGCGTGCCAATCTGAGAAGGATGCTTGGTGTTTATTGGATGTCTTTTATCCAATCTCAATCCACACTCCCCTTTGTCATTTTGACATTCTCTAGCACCACCTTTTATTCTATATATCCTTCCCCTGCCTTCCTTCCTATTGAAAACCTACTTGCATCTCACTCTTTCCTAGTTCTAACAAAGGGACTCAAACCTAAATCATTGATGGTTTCTTTTTCCACAGATGCTACCCGACTTGCTGAATTTTCTAGCATTTCTGTTTCAGATCTCATATCACAGTTTTGCCTGGTTCTCAATATTATCTCTTATTTTATCTCTACTTCCACATGCTTTAGCGTTATCAGTGATCTCATTGAGGTTCTTTATCTAAACCCATTTTTAGAAATCCAAGTATATCAAATACACCACTGGTTCATCTCATCTGCAGTGCTGGACACATACTGAAAGAATTACAATAGATGGGTCAAACATGATTTATCTTTCATATATGCATGTTGACTCTTCTGAATTATGTTATTTTCCAAACAATGTCTTGATATATATGCATGGACACTGAACACTTGTAACTCTTTAGAACAATGGGTTACACCCAACATGACAAACCCTTTTTTTTGTCCTATCATTGTATGCATAGTTCACCCCCAGATTAGCAATATATATACATTTATTTTGCAATTATGCCATTAGCTTGATAACAGTGCAATAAAAACTTAAAATCTAAACATTTGAAATCAATATTATGCATGGAATTAAGAAGTAATGAGCTTAAAATTGATAAATCCCAAAAATATGTTTATCTTCCTGCAAGATTTTTGCAAGACCATATCCCAAGGCTGTGGCTCCTATACTGGGCATTCTAGCCATCAGGAACACCATCCCTGTAAATAATCGATCATGTCATGTAAAAATTTTGTTGGTTTCTGTGAGATACCCTTTCATCCTTCTATACTCCACTAAATACAAGCCTAACTGATTCAGTCTCTAATAGCAAGTCGTGGCATATCAGGAATCAGTCCAAAAAAACTCTCATTGCACTCCCTCCATGGCATGAATATCCTTCCTCAGATAAGGAGGCTAAATCTGCACTACAAACTCCAGATGGGCGTCTCACCAAGGCGCTGCACAGCTATAGCAAGACATCCTTACTTCTGTACTAAAATCAAACAAAAGCAAACAGAAGTCTGTCAAACAAAGGGTAGCTGAAAGCTGCAGCAGCTCACTAATCCAGTCTTTCGGGAGTAGGGCCTACCTGAGTATCCTGTGACTTACTAAAATGGATTATTCTTTTTAAAAAGCCATCTGCTTTGCAGACAGGTGTCAGCTGGAAAACAGCTAAATTATCAGCAAGCTTCCTTTCCTTTTTTTAAACTTTGCTTTCAAATCAGCCTGCAAGTTCTTGGAAACCAAACCACTCAAAAGCAGTGAATGGTTCAGCACCTTTATATTCTGGCTGTTTCAGGTTTTTTTTTGTAAGGTTGCAGCACAGTAACAGCTGGTTCTTATAACAGGATGAATCCAAGCCATGCCTCACTTATTACAGTGAAAACCTAGACAGTTACTGTCATTCATTTCATTAGGTTCTCTAAAATTGTGGTGCTGTATGAGAAGATAAATTATTTCCCGTTCAAGTGTGTTTTTCTAACATGGCAGAAAATATATGATGCACCCACTCTCCCTCCAAGGTGTCCCTACCTCATATTTGCCTCCATGGTTTCTAACATTCTTTTTGATCCGTTTATTCATGTGTGCCCCATTTTCCAATCTGCACTTGAAGATTGGCTTTGTAAACTTATCTTGATATTGCAACTAAAGTGTTGGAAGATTGTTTTATATTTTTGGTAAGGCACATACAATTACAAAATAAAAAGAGGAAACATGATATATTCAGCAGGTCAGGCAGCATGTTGGTGAGAAAAACAGAGTTATTTTCGAGATTAATAATCCTTCTTCAGAACTGGAAATGTAAGTACACAGCATCAAGGTATATCATAGGTGAGTCAGCAAACAATATTTGATGAATCCTTCGGGAAATGTTAAGAACAGGTGACCAAAAGCCAAGTCAGAATGTGCATTTAACAAAGAATATAAAAACATTAAGAGTATGAGTAAACCTTCTAGCTCTCAAAGCTGCTCCAGTATTAACCATGATCGTGGCTGATTTTTATACCGCAGCATAACTTTCAAGCATTTTCAAACTATCCTTTGATGCCCTTAATATTCATAAATCCATCTTCCTTGTTCTTGTCTATTCACTCAGCTTTCCCATATCCACCCCAACAACCACTCCAGCCCACCACCCCAGCAATGGACTGTTCCAGCTGCTACGGTCAGGCAAGCACCTCCGCTGTCACGCTGTGAAAACAGAGAGGGTGAGACGGAGTCTCTTCCCACAGGCCATCAGGACTATAAACTCTAATCTCACCTGGTACTAATTTACTGTTGTGTCTTTTTTGTAAATGAAAATACTGATTCTGTTCTGTTGTCCTGTTCTGTTGTTTTGCACAATCTCGCAGGCATTGCCACTTTCATTTCACTGTACATCTTGTATGTACAAGTGACAAATAAAGTTGACTTGACATATCTCATGAAGCCTCTTTCCACGCTCTGCCATGTTGACAGTACCACATAATTGAGCATTTTCAGCAAACTTGGAAATATACATCTGGTGTCCTTAACCAGGTCCTTGATATAGATCATGAATAGAAGGGGCTCAAGCACCGATAATTGCTGTACCCCATTATCAGTCTACCAATCCCAGAACACAAATAGGAGTAGGAGTGGACCAGCTGTAATTGCAAGCTGCACCACTGATTAAACTAATTAATTGTGCTCTGAGGTTTGTTCATGCAATTTCTCAATTTGTCTTAATTTTGTATCTATGTTTGAATCTTTAGGAATATTAAAAGTTAAGAGATCTATGAGAATTCTTCAGTGCTATAAATTGCTCAGCTTGTTTGATGATATTAATATCACTAGATGTTAGGGATCACCTTGAACAACAAAAGCCAGGACGGAAAAGATCCACACCATAGAGGTTGCTGGCCTTTTGTTGTTAGGTTTCTTTGACATTAAAGCCAATTAGTTGCTTTTCCAATTTCTCCACAAGAGCTCTTGTGAGCTTCAGGAGCTTTCAAAACGGGAACCTTCGTTTTTTTGCTGTTGCTTCTAACCAAAAGGGAGGCAGGGTTGAAAGAGTTAATGGAGGTTAATTAACAATAAACAGCACAGCTGAGAAATATTAATTTCAAGCTTAATTGTTGCTCAGCAAGAAACAGAATTTTTATTGAATGTTCAATTTTCATTTAAGTATTTTGTTGATTGGTATACACTCATTATTTTAATATTCCTTTATCTACTGACAATTACTTTGAGATTCAGAGTACAAATGAAGGAATACAGTCAACAACAGCCCCTGTAATCAAGGAGTTGTTCTGCATAATTGATTCCTTGTTTGTCCCTGTTACAGTTCTCAAACCGAGGAGCAACAATGGCTATTCTCCAGTCTTCTGGGACCATGCCCGTGGCTAAAGAGGCTACAGAAATCCCGTCAAGATCCCAGTAATCTATTGCCACCTTCAGTCTCCTGAGAGAGATTCTACTAAGGCCATGGGGACTTATCCATCTTCATGTTTTTTAAAGACACACATCTCTCTTAATATTGATATGCTCTAGAATATCATCACACCCCTGCCTGCTCCTTCGTGAATAGCGATGTGAAATACTTATGTTGGACCGCGCTCATTTAATCTTTCGTCATGTTCAAATTATCTCCTTAGTTCTTGCGTTAACACACTCCATACTGCTCTTTTGCTCCCAATATCTATCTATCTATATAACTATGAAAGTCTCATCTTGTATGTATGTATACGTGCATGTATGCATGTGTGTGTTTTTCTACTTTCATCAAAACGCTACGCGCTAGAGTTGAAATTTTTACAGATTATTACTCACATTAACTTGGTCGACACAATAAACAAGTTCCCTTCACATTTCATGCTATATTTCAAAAGTTATTCATCATTAAAGTAAAAAAAACAAACTAAAACGGCCTTTCTAAACACTCACAGATTCTTCAAGTGACGTCACAATGTCCCCGCAAGGGGAGGGGTTCGCCGCCCTCTCCACCTCCCCAACGGTTTTAACTTCATAAACCACTGATTCCTTGCAAGGAGTTGGGGGGTGTGGGGGGGAGGGGGGGGTTGGCGCCCTGCACCCCACTGGAATGTTCTGGAACACACCCCCCCCCCCCTCTTTGCCTGGCCCAGTCGCACTGAAGATGCGGCCTTGCTCGGGTCGGTGCTCCCTCCTCACCGCCCCTCCTCCCTCCAACAACACGGCGCTCTATCCTCAACACCCCTTCCTTCCTCCATCCCACAGCACGGCGCGCCCTCCTCACCGCCCCTCCCTCCCTTCCTCCCACACACTTGCCATCGCGGACCAAATATGCTTTGAAAGTAATACGGCCAACTCTCAACACCGTGGTAAAGGAATTCAATCCCACTTACAGACCAGCTGCTGATAAAGTTATTCAAGGTAATTCTCCGACTTCACATTCCTGACAACAGCTCAGAAACCATAGAGACTTCAACGCACAGAGTTCTGAAATTTGCTCTGAGCAAGAGAAGAACCAAAATTGCAAAGCCATGAAGTTATCACTTCCCCTTCCCCCCCCCAACCCACACCCACACCCCGCACACACACCCCTGTCCTCCACACCCACCCGCTTTGTGTTGGGGGAACGGGCGAGTGCTGGAATATTGCGTTGGGGGAGCACATAGTCTAGTATACTTATAGAAATCTCATCTTGTATGTGTATGTATGTGTGTGTGTGTCTCTGTATGTGTGTATGTGTTTTTGTATCTTCGCGAAAACGCTACGTGATAGCGCTGAAATTTTTACGGAATCTTACTCACATTTTTCCAGTCATCGCCATAATCAGGTTCTCTTCAGATTTGATACTATATTTCACAAGTTATTGATGATTAAAGTTTAAAAAAAAGCAAAATTTGAACAAAACCAACTGCTTCCCAGAGACACTCCTCCAGCAGCTTCCACTGATGATGTCACAAAGCATCTCACAGTCCACCAATCACAATGGGATCATTTACATAAGCTGCAGAGTCATTGATGCCAACGGTAACAGTGAGTAGCAGAAGGAAACAAGAGACACACCAAGAAATAACTAAACATGTCAAGGACCAATGAGTAAGAACACAAAACAGAGGGGAGCAAGAAACGCAACAAGAAAGAACTGAACGTCGACGATCAACAAAAAGCCAGAACAGAAACTGGCAGGTAAAAAAGGACCAATTGTATTGAGATTTATTTTATTTCAAACAAATAGATCGCCATTTTGATCTAATGCTTCAGAGTTCATTAATAGATAAAATTGTATTTAGAAGTTTATAAATATTTACTTCCTGATGAATATCTACCTCTTTCTTACATGATGCCAAGAGGAGGGAGCGAATGAGTTGGAGCATGTTCAAGGAAAGATGCAAAGAGACAGAAGGGAACAAGAGACGTAACAAGAATTTACTGAATATTTCGAGGAATAACGAGAAAGAACACAAAACAGAGGGGAGCAAGAGACACAACAAGAAAGAACTGAACTGAATAAATCTCATTTTTAACATTTAAATTGTTGTTATATTTTAAGTTATTTACATTTTAATCTTTAATAAATCCCTTTTCCACGTTGTGCCAGTCAGCTGGTTTAGGAGAGAGGTTTCATTTACAATAAAAAATTCCAGAACTTTCCTCGTGGGGGTGTGTGAAGGGGGTGTGATCACCTCCCTCCCAACATGGGGTCGATTGATTACCTCCATAAATTCCAGGATTTTACTTGCGGGGCCCAACGGGTCCCACTTGGTCTAGTATACTTATAAAACTCTCATCTTATATGTATGTAGGTATGTGTGTGGATTTTTTTGTATCTTTGTCAAAACACCATGTGGTAGCGCTGAAAAATTTCCACATTCTTACATTTTTCCTGTCCACGCCATAATCAGGTTTCCTTTAGATTTGATGCTATATTTCTCATGTTATTGATGATTAGATTAAATTTAAAAAAAAACAACTTTGAGAAGAATAACTGTGACTCTGCTTTGAGAATTTTCTGACAGCTTCCAGTGATGACATCACAATGGCATCTCACAGTCGTCCAATCACAATGGCATCTCATGCACACGCTGCAGTGAACATTCCAAAAACCGAAAATCTAACTTTCACACTTCTCCTCATTAAGGAGGATAATAAACAGACTGAATCTCTAATGACTTTGTATTTATTTCTTAACTAAGAAATTAAGAAATGTCTCCCCACTTCACATCTTCTGGGTCTTTTGAGACTCTAAGCCTTAGTTCTAGACTTCTGAGCCAGGAAATCATCCTCTCTGCATCAAGTCTGTCAAGTGCTGTAAGAATTATATGTTTCTTTCATTCTTATAAACTGGAGCAGTGCTAGTCTGCTTCAATCTGTTAATATGGCAAACCCGGCATCTTTGAAACTGACCTAGAGAATCTTCACTTTATTTTCTCTATGGCAAACACATCTATTTTTAGGTAAATAGACCAAAACTGTACACCAGTTGCAGTAAGATTTCCTAACAATTGAATTCAAGAAGTGACTCGGCTAATAGAACTTTTGTCTTGCAGTTCCAGCAAACCGGGTTCAAACATTATCTTCATTGCTGTCCATAAGCAGTTTCCACATTCTCCCTGTGTTTACAGAGGGTTTTTTTCTGAGTGTTCCTCCCAAGACCTAAAAGATGAACAGGATGTTAAGTTAGTTTACCATTAAGTTAATTTGCCAAATCTGAAGAAGGGTACCAAATTCAAATGTTACATATCCATGTTCTCCATGGATGCTGCCTGACCTGCTGAGTTTCTCCGGCATTTTGTGTGGTAAGTTAATTGGTCATTCTAAATTGCATCTAATAAGTAAATGAGTGGTAGAATCTGGAGGTGAGAAAAATGGGTGAGGGTAGGTCAAGTGTGACAATGGGTGCTCAATGGTACGCATGGACATTGTGGGCCTGTTTCCATGCTGCATCTCTCAGACACCGAAGACACTAAACAGACAATAAAATCCCTTTAAGCGTCAACACTACATCTCGCACATTTTTACTGATAGTGGATTAAAGTAGTAAATCTCTATTGGTTTACTATGAAATGTAAAGAACCTCTGAGGTAGCATATGATGCCTCAGTTTGGAGCAAAAGGCAGTTACCATCCATAATGTAGCATTTATTTGGCATTACCTTAACAAAAGCAAATGTAACTGCAAACTGAAAAGAAAAGGTACTTCAATGTGAAGAAATTCCATTAGTTCCAGCTGGGAAAACCTTTTGATCCTGTAACAGATTATAAACTGCTACTGGCAATTTTGAAACATGAATTTTAGCAACAGCAAATAGCCAGGGTGCAAAGAAGGCAGGTTGTGGTACCACAGTATGATCATATGACTAAAATGTTATCTGTTTTCTACCAACACTGTTGGAAAAGCCATCTACCTCTGCAAATATAATTGTGTTCATAATGATTCACCTGATTGTCATTAAACGGTGCAACTTATCCACGGGAGAGTTGATGAGGCAAAAAGATTAAAAAAGCAATGATTTGAGGAAAAAAATGAATTTTGACTAGATGAGAGTCAGTCATCAGATCAACGGCAAGTACAAGACTCAACAATGGGATCTTGGCAAAGTAGCCTAAATTCACAGTTTCAAAAATATTCATTGCACATCAGAAGTAGGAGTAGTCCCTATTGATTGGATGATCACATTAAGTGATGTGCCTGAAGATTGCAAAGGGACATACAATGATTAATTTGTTTCTAATGTTAACGCATTTTGCATCCAGTTCTGTTGAAGAGTCACAGAACACTTGTGAAATGGTCCAAGAAGTTGCATGTTCTACAGGTCAAAGAAACAATACAACGTCAGAGGAAAAATATGCTGTTGCGATTGATCCATTTAAGAGGATAATGAACAGACTGAATCTCTAATGACTGTACTTATATTCAAAGAGGGAAAGCAGTGTGATGTATTTATGTATAATATTTAAATAAGTCACTTGCTGTAGAACATAATGACATCATCATAAATATATATTTTACATAGCAAGTATGTTGGTGTTTCTTGCTGTTAGACGGAAATACCCACTTTTTGAAGCTCTTGTTTCTGTTGATATTATTATGTCAGAATTTACCATCAAGCAAGCTCAGTACGAGCTATACCCTGAATACTTTAAATATCAGTATTCCACAGTTGGCATGGATCATAATTTTAATAACCATCATCCAGCAGCTCTGTGGGAGCTCCAATAACTCTAGCACGATAGCAAGACAAGAAGGCTGCTTCTTGCCAGCACCTGAAGGGCCTTGATTGGTAATCACTAAATACTGACTTGCCCTTAACATTTCGCCTAAAAGTGAAGAAGAATTGAGGAGTCAAAACCCCAACAATTAAATGGATGAGTTACATATTTCCAATTGTTGATCACTTCAGTGTCTGCATGAACACAATCATAAATACATAACCCAGCCAAAGCAATAGTTCAAGCTATATTATTATATCTAATCAATAACAGAACTATGAAAACATTCACTGATCATTCTTAGCCAGACGTTTGGTGCCTGGGTTCTGTGTACATTTGTCTGCCTTGCTTTTCTCCCTATGACTACACCCTGATACTTTACAGCTGAACGTGTGGAACCTTGCCTCTGTGGAGCTGGCACCGAGGATACCTTTAGCCTTTGGCTTAGCTGCAGGCCGTTCTTGTATGTTGACTCAATGTGTAGATCTTGCTTGGAAACTATAATAGTTTGGAACAACAAATTTGGAAAGTGGCTTCTTCCTCAGCTTCTCCTGGTCTGCATTTGGAGCAAGCAAATTAGAGTGCACTTGCTTTTTAGAAAAACAAAAGACAGAAGGATCTGGCCATACCGTTGGATGATTAGTTTATAGGGATGCTTGCTCGCTCCATCGCCATCTGCAGTAAGATGCTGCAGATGTTCTTTCAATCGGTTGTGGCCCGTGTCGTGTACTGGGGTAGCAGGGCAAAGAATTAACAAGCTCATCAGGAAGGCTGGCTCCTGGGGGTGGAGATGGATTCACTGGAGGTAGTCTTGGAGGGGAGGATGCTCCTCAAACTGCAGAGCATCTTGGACAATACAGCTCACCCCCTACATGACACACTGGTCAACCTGAGGAGCACCTTCAGTAACTGACTGGATCCACCAAGATGCAGCTCAGAACGCCACAGGAGATCCTTTTTTCCCTTTTGGCTATCAAACTGTACAACTCCTCCCCCTCTGTCGTAGGGTAGACTGACTTACCCCCCTGCCCCCCAACCCCCCCCCCACCACCCACCCCAATCTTTGCACATCCCCAATCCTAGACTTTCCACTCATCACTTTAATTTAATGTTTCATGTAACTTGTTGTGTTTCCTGACTGTCAGCAGACCAATTTCCCTCCTGAGATAAAATAAGGTTATTTCGTATCGTAGTAAGAAGGGAATGAGAGACAACAAAGAGGATTCAATGTAGCCGTACCATCATACATTTTGATTTCCATGACTCTCCATGGAATTTCTAGCGGTTGTCCCAGTAATGGCCCGTAGTCCGTTCCCAAAGCTGCTAAGCAGATGAAGTTATTGACAATAGGTGCAGGAGTAGGCCATTCAGCCCTTCGAGCCAGACTGAAACAGATGAAGATTATCCATCTTTCCTGGTTTTCTAGAATATGGAAACTCATTTTCAGAACTCATTGCTGTTGTATAGCTCGGTTTTACACTTACAGTAAGTTCTGCTACATTGGAAGCTCAAAGATAATTTTTGTTAAGTAACTACAAGCAGAGAATTAACATAAAATTCTTATAAATGGGGATTAAACTAATTGTAAAAGAAGATGATAATGGTGAATATTTCTATCATTTCAGAAATTTTTTTTGTCACAAATTAAAGAAATCTTTCTTACATTTTTCAGTCACTGTGGCTTACATACTGCATAAAATATGTCATTCAGCTCCATGAGTCAGTGTCAAGCCTATCACATGTAGGTGAACGTGAGCCTTCTTCCATCTCCGGTCAGCCTCAAGGACCACTCACAGCTCAGTTCCATAGTGCTTGAGAGGCAGTCAATAAAATTGAGAAAAAAATGTTATTTCAATAATAAAATCAGAATATCCTGGAAATACTCAGAAGGTTAGGCATCTTTTTGATTAAATCATGCTTGAATCAAATTGCAGATGCATTTCATTTTATTTTTGGGGGAATGCATGGGGCTGTCCCTGCAATACTCAAATGCACAACGTGTTTGGTATTTAGAATGTGGTCCGGTAGGTTTTTATTTTGTTGTATTTTCAACTGGCCTAGCCAACAGACAAAATAGATTTTCTAAGGCGTTTTACCTTACCGCATTCCTGGAGTAAAATGTCACAGCTTTCTTCCATTTGTTTTTTATTATTTATGTATATTCCTATAAATATCTTGGGGGTGCATTTTGCATTAATGTTATTATTTTGCACATTTAATTAAATTAACAGCATGGCGCCCTCTCTCCTGTTGAGTGCTACATATTTTAGAAAGAGTTAGTTGGCCCTTGATAAAGAACGTGATAAAGCACTGAACCAAAATGGGACATTCAGTCCATCACATCGGGCCTTGATTTAGTGGAAGTCCAAAATGGAAAGGATAGGACAAACATTGACTGTTGACATCAAAGATTGGAAAGTTAAAAATTAAACTTGGGATAAGGGTAGGAAATAAAATGATCCCAGATGAGATAGACCATACAACAAGATTAGAAACAGAATAAATATGTACTGTAGGTTCAGGGTGCCTTACTGCTTCCTACTCAGCATGCTTTTACTCTGCATTGATTTCAATGGAAATATTGAATTGATGACTTGGAAAATACAGAAGTAAATTGAAGTTAATCATAAAGGCCACAATATGTTCAGAATTGAAGCTGGGTAAAAAAAAAGGTGGTGTTGCCTAAATGTACTTCAATGACATTAGTTAATCTCATTGGAGTCAGTAAGAGACTGCTATTGAGGGCGTGCTGCATAGGTTTACAAGGTTAATTCCCAGGATGGCGGGACTGTCATATGCTGATAGAATGGAGCAGCTGGGCTTGTATACTCTGGAGTTTAGAAGAATGAAAGGGGATCTTATTGAAACATGTAAGATTATTAAGGGTTTGGACGATGTTGGGGGAGTCCAGAACCAGGGTCCACAGTTTAAGAATAAGGGGTAAGCCATTTAGAACGAAGGAAACACTTTTTCACTCAGAGAGTTGTGAGTCTGTAGAATTCTCTGCCTCAGAGGGCGGTGGAGGCCGGTTCTCTGGATACTTTCAAGAGAGAGCTAGATAGGGCTCTTAAAGATAGCGAAGTCAGGGATATGGGGAGAAGGTAGGAACGGGGTACTGATTGGGGATGATCAGCCATGAATGAATGGCGATGCTGGCTCGAAGGGCCGAATGGCCTACTCTTGCATCTGTTTATTGTCTATTGTGACAAATTGAGCTGCTATTATTAAATATTTATTATATGAAAAAGTCAATGCTCATTGTACAAATTGCCATCAGCAAGAAATGATAATTTGCTCAATGAATATTGTAAGAATATGCTATCACATTAATAAACTTGGAGACTTTATTCAACTTGGAGATCTGAAATTATTTTGAATTTTGGCATTTATGCATTCGCAATTCTCTTGCGTTGTATGTGTAAAAGCAAGCAGAGGGTGACTGTGACTGATGAAACTATGGTGTTAGTGCTGAAAACAAGAGAATCACGTTATAGACCCATTAAATACTGATGAATTCAGAGAGAATGTTTTTAATACTAATATTTCTCAAGTTCACGATGAGGAAAGTGATGATGACCCATAGAAACATTGCATCTGAAGAAAACCTGTTGAGCAACAACATTGTTTTTCTGCTCAAAATGTATTGTAGTTTCACTTCCTTCATTCACACTATTCGCTTGAGAAGGAAACCGTGCAAACAAGCAAACATAAAATGATTTATTTAAGGCTAGTAAGCTTGATTCTCTTCAGTCATGACCCAATTAAAGCTCTGTTGAATCCGATGAAATGCCATAGTACCCTAAATATTTTGTAGTTCCCTTTTGACATGTAGAATTAACTGATTTTAATTCAAGTGGTAATTTAGCCTAGACTAAATTTAATTTGTGTAATAGTCTCGATAGGCTGCTTAAGATTGTTTTGTTTTTATTTTAAAAATGCTCAAACGGTGAACATTATTTCAAATCTTAATTTACATACGTGTAAAAACATATTTAGTTTATTTACGCTTATATAAGCTATCACAGAAGTGAAAAGTAAAATAATGCAAATGGATTCAAAGGTGAGGATAAGGTCAAAATAATATATACTCTGAATGAATTATATTTTTAAATATTCATTTGATCAACATGTTCTTCCTACACAAATATAACCTAGAAGCTGTCAACGATTGGAATATACATGATTTGTCAAGCTCAGAACAAATAAATTCACAGGGATGATTGGTATTTCTGAGTGTATTAATAGAAAAGGGATTTTCAAAGCACTTATGATTATAATGAGTGAAGCAGTGGTTGTATTTTAGTGCTCATTATTCAAAGTTGAATTGAAAATATACACAGCAAATTACAGCAGTATTGAGGATTCCAAGAGTCAAGAGTGTTTTATTGTCATATGTCCCAGATAGGACAATGAAATTCATACTTGCTGCAGCATAACAGAATATGTAAACAGGACATAATAGGAGAAAAAAAGTTCAGTGTGCATATATACACACAAACTCAATAAATAGACAAATATAGTGCAATAATAATAATAGTCTGTTGTAGTTCAGAGCTTATTTGTTGTGTTTAATAGCCTGATGGCTGTAGGGAAGAAGCTGTTCCTGAACCTGGACATTGCAGTTTTCAAGCTCCTGTACCTTCTTCCCAATGGCAATGGCTAAATGAGTGTTTGGCCAAGATGGTGTGGGCCTTTGATGATGTTGGCTGCCTTTTTGAGGCAGCAACTTCGATAGATCCCTTCGATGGTGGGGAGGTCAGTGCCGGTGATGGACTGGGCAGTGGTCACACCTTTTTGCAGTCTTTTCTGCTCCTGGACGTTCAAGTTGCCGAACCAGGCCACGATGCAACCAGTCAGTATGCTCTCTACTCTGCACCTGTAGAAGAAGACCAAGAGAATCCTCTTTGACATATAGAATCTCCGTAATCTTCGCAGGAAGTAGAGGCACTGATGTGCCTTCTTTATAATTGCATTTGTGTGCTGGGACCAGGAATTGAAGTTTTTGACCCTCTCCACCATCGTCCCATTGATATAAACAGGATCGTGGGTCATCATCCTTCCCCTTCCAAAGTCCACAATCAGTTCCTTGGTTTTACTGATGTTGAGAGCCCGGTTGTTGTGCTGGCACCATTTTGTGTAAAATAATAATTAGGAGGAAATCTGAGGAGATAGAGTACTTATTAAACTGCAATCAGTATATTAATATTCACACAATAATATGGGCCAAAGCGCCACTGCAGTGTTATCATGTAATGACCTCATTAAAAAAATATGAAACTCTTTCCAGCCAGGCATATCTATCTTCTATTTATATCTATCTATACATAACAAAAACTCTGATCTTATTATCTTCCGGCTTGTGCGGTCTTTCTATTTGTGCAAAAACGGTTTGCGATAGCGCTACAATTTGTTGACAGTTCGCTCACCGTTCTCATGTGCTGCGAGTGCACCAAGTTTCGTTCCGATCGGTTGAATGTCATAAAAGTTAGTGAGGTTTAAAAAATCTTCTGCCGTTCAGCGCCGCGCGGATTAGTCTCGTCCCCCTCACCGGGACGGTCCACCCCTTCCTGCGCCTTCGCATCTTTACTGGAGCTGAGGTTGGCCAACGGAGGTTTCCAACCGGACACAATTTTCGGAGGGACCCGAAGCAGCCCAGCCCCAAGCAGCCCAGCATCAGAGACCTAGCGTCGGAGACCCGACCCAGCCCAGCGTCGGAGACCCTGCCCAGCCCAGCCCAGCGTGGGAGAGCCAGCCCAACCCAGCCCAGAGTCGGAGACCCAGCCCAGCCCAGAGTCGGAGACCCAGCCCACTCCTTCAGAGGGATGCCCACGGAGTGTTTAGATAATTCTTCAGCTCTGGCCTAACTCACTGCTGTAAGTTACATTATTATTCTCTTTCTTTGTTCACAGAGTTAGGGATCCCATTTGCTGATTTTACATCTTACTTGGGTCTGTGTCTTGCCCGTTTCCAAAATGCGTCATATACATTGTTAGTCTCTGTTCTTCTACATGGTTTAAAATAGTACTATTTAGTTCAAGCTGCATTTCAATATTATTTTTGCCAGAACACATTACTTCTGTATTACTGTTTACCTGGCATGTGTCTGCCTGCCACATCCACCTGAAATATCTTCTTTATTTGATACATTCCTGAAGTTGTTGCATGTGAACTTTCAAATTGTGCCCTGTCTATCAATTCTTCATATGCACCCCAATGCAAATGGGTCCTTGACTTCCTAACCAACAGACCCCAATCAGTGAGGATAGGTGACAAATCATTCTGCACGATAATCCTCAATTCTGGTGCTCCGTAAGGATGCATTCTCAGCCCCCTACGGTACTCCTTACACACTCATGATTGTGCAGCCTAAGACCAATCTAACTCAATTTACAAGTTCACAGATGACACATCATAGTGGGCCAGATATCAAATAATGACGAGACGGAGTACAGAAAGGAGATTGAGAACCTTGTAACATGGTGCCAAGACAACAACAGCTCCCTCAATGTCAGCAAGACAGAGGAGATTGGGATTAAATTGAAGAAGTGAAGTAGTACACACAATATACATTGATGGCACCGAGGTCGATATGGTCAAAAGCTTCAAGTTCCTATGAATAAATGTCACCAGCAATTTGTCCTGGACCTGCTTCATTGAAGCTATGGCCAAGAAAGCACAACAACTAGTTACTTAGAAGGCTTAGGAAGTTTGGCATGTCCCCAACAACCCTCACCTGTCTGTCTGTCCCATCCTTCATTGCTGTTTTATTAGTATGTGTTAAATGTATGTTATAGTGTTCTTTATCTTGTTTTGTATGGGGGAATGGGGGTGGTTGGGGGAAACGTTTTTTAATCTCTTACCTCAATGGAGATGCAATTTTTTTCTGTATCGTATCTCCTCACTGCGGCCTAACATCGAGGAGTTGGCGGCCTCTGTTGAAGACCGACTTCGGGAGCTCCAACCGCGGGGGCCTGCGGACTTTAACATCATTGAGCTTGCGGTCTCTGGTTAGAGACCGACTTCGGGAGCTCCAAGCCGTAGGAGCTTCGACCGCTCCAACGTGGGAACTTTGATCGCTCCGAAGCGGGAGCTTCGATCGCCCCGACGCGGGGGCTTCGACCGCCGGCTGCGGGAGCTTCGATCGCCCCAATGTATTCGACTGCCCCGACCGTGGGAGAATAAAGAGGAAGAAGCTTGGACTTTATTGCCTTCCATCACAGTGAGGAATGTGGGGAATCCGCTTTAGTGGATGTTTATTTTAACTTTTATGTAGTTGTGTGTCTTGTTGCTTTTTTTAGTGTGGCTATATGGTAATTCGCATGTCACTGTACTTTAATTGGTACATGTGACAATAAAAGACCTTTGAAACCTTTGAAAAAACGTTTTGGTCCTTTGGGTATGCAACTCTATTTCTTCTAATTGCTACTAGCCAGTTTTTCTTTTTGATTCGGCACTTTCCTGTGAATATTTTGTACTAACTTTATTTTGTGGTATGGTGTCAAATATCTTTTGATTGGATATGTACATCCCATATCTGTCCTATACTGATCATCTGCCCTCTTACTTTATTAGGTTGCCAGTGGTATTGGAAGCTTCAATAGAGCTAATGCTATCACAAACCATAGAATGTGACTTTTTTTTAAATTCAAAAATATATTTCACTAAGGCCTATACTTATTGGAGCTGATCATCAATACAATCTGCTGAGTTTAAAGCACACACTTATTTTAGCTGCTTGCCTGTATAGTCTCTGAAGTGCCACTCAGATAAATTTTCTTTCATCTGGGGTCCAGTACAATTCTTGTACATTCATCAAGGGTTCCTGGAAAATGCCGCTGAAACAGTGTCACGCAGTCCCATGTCAGATAAAAGGTATTTTTGTTCACTGGTGGCCAATAGCTCTAGTTGAGGTTTGTAGGCGTATTGCTTAAGTGGTAAAATGCAGTAAGTCATTTTTCTTTTATTTGGATTGTAATGTATTCATACATATTCATGCATATGTCAATGAGTTAGTGTTCAATATAAGCAGGGAATGTTGGGTAATAAATCTCTCTCTTGTGATCCAGGCAACCTGCGTGTAAGTTGTTATTCATTCTACCGTCCGGAATATAACAAAATTGGCAACGAGGATGGGATAGAGTTTGTGAACTCATCCTTTAAATACTGTGCAGGACTGTTTTGCAACATGCAGTATTGTTTAACATTTTAAACAGTAAATACGGAGCTGTGTCGCAGTTGTTTGCGAGCTGGATACGATAGGCCTCAGATCCGTCTATGCAGGGGACTGTGGTTTAAAACGGCAGGTGGACAAATCATCGAGAATTTGTCAGGCCATCTCTATGTTTTGTCTACGTGGCAAGATGCCGTCCTTGGGATTGTATAAGATTTTTTTTGTCGCGTTCTTCAAGCTGAATAGCCTTTGTACAGCTAAGTTTTAGGTGAATTGTTACACCAGAACAGACAGGAATTCAGGGTTTTTGAATGGACTTTAAAAAAAAAAGAGAACAACACGATGGCAGCGTCCATGGGCTACATCGGAAACCTTGGCACTTTTGACAAGAGTAGAGAGCCGTTCAGCTCCTATATGGAGAGAGCGGACATGTTTTTCACGGCAAACATAATGGAGATTAGTGGTGAAGGAGAGAAAGTGACTGAAAAAAAAAAGGCCGTTTGCGAACGCATGAAAGCGATTCTGCTCATGGAGATTGGCCCTGAAGTGTACGGCACACCCGTGAATCTCCTTGCGACCATAAAGGCAAAAGATGTGCCATTCGGTACCCGGACGTGGCATCGAAGGACGAGAAGCCGAAGCAAAGAAGTGGAAGCCAAATAGCCGAATAGAAACAAAGCCGAAATGCCAAATCAGGCCCATATGAAGCTTTTCAAAAAGGGGGGTGGCATGACAGGATTACAAAAAACTTAATGTGAAATAGTGTGCGCGCTGTGCACATCACGAGTCCCTCGATGCCAGGGTCCAGGGCCTGCTTAAGCTGGAAGCTCAGGGGGTTTAGATGCTTTATGATGCATTCTGAGCCTTATTTTGGTGCATTTTTGCACCAAATTTATGACCAATATTTCAGAAATTAACAGGAATCTGAGAGGTAGCTTTTTCACACAAAGGGTGCTGGGTGTATGTAGCGAGCTGTCAGAGGAGGTAGCTAAGGCTGGGAATATCCTAATGTTTAAGAGACATTTGGACTTACATGGATAGGACAGATTTAGATGGATATGGGCCAAACGCGTGTGAGTGGGACTAGTTTAGATGGGACATGTTGGTCGGTGTGGGCAAGTTGGGTTGAAGGGCCTGTTTCCACACTGCATCATTCTATGACTAAAAAGTGAAGAAGAAAAATGCATGTAGATAAGTAGAGCAGATTTGAAAGAGGAGTGAAATGTAAAGGCAGAGAGAGGTTTATGGGTGGAAAGGAACATAAGAAAGGAGGGGGGAGAGTGGGCTTGGGCAGATGGGTGAAGGGAAAATAGTCACAAAGTACTGGAGTAACTCAGTGGGTCAGGCAGCATCTGCGGAGAATATGAATAGGCGATGTTTCACATAGTGCTGGAGTAACTCAGTGGATCAGGCAGCATCTCTGGAGAACATGGATAGGTGACGTCACAGTGTGCTGGAGTAACTCAGCGGGTCAGGCAGCATCTCTGGAGAACATGGATAGATGACATGTCACAGAGTGCTGGAGTAACTCAGTGAGTCAGGCAGCATCTCTGGAGATTATATTTTGGGTCAAGACCCTACTTCAGTAATATTCATGATGTGACATGCATAGACATTCCTG
Organism: Amblyraja radiata; assembly: GCF_010909765.2. Lineage (NCBI taxonomy): Eukaryota > Metazoa > Chordata > Chondrichthyes > Rajiformes > Rajidae > Amblyraja > Amblyraja radiata. The sequence continues at coordinate 16,146,449 of NC_045984.1, forward strand.
AATGTTACCCAAACCATCGTGAGCTACTTTGTTACGGTGCTTGCCCTCTCCTATAACGTCTCTGCTGCCTTGGGTGATGCAGGACAGGACACAAGCTTTGGGACACGGTGTGAAGCTGTTGCCGTCTGTCCCAGCCTGGTAAAAACCTGGATGGAGTGGATTTGGAGAGGATGTTTCCACTAGCGGGAGAGTTTAGGACCAGTGGCCACAGCCTCAGAATTAAAAGACATTCCTTTAGGAAGGAGATGAGCAGGAATTTCTTAAGTCAGCGGGTGGTGAACTGTGGAATTCATTGCCACAGACAGCTGTGGAGGTCAAGTCAATGGACATTTATCAGGAGGAGATTGATAGATTCTTGATTGATACGGGTGTCGGTAATGGGGAGAAGGCAGAAGAATGGGTTTGAGAGGGAAAGATAGTCATAGAGTGATACAGTGTGGAAACAGGCCCTTCGGCCCAGCAGTCTCATCTGCACTAGTCCCACCTGCCCACGTTTGATCCTTATCCCTCCGAATCTGTCCTATCCATGTACCTGTCTAACTGTTTCTTAAATGTTGTGATAGTCCCTGCCTCAACTACCTCCTCTGGCAGCTTGTTCCATACACCTACCACCCTTTGTGTGAAAAATATACCCCACAGATTCCTATTAAATCTTTTGCCCTTCACCTTAAACCTATGTCCTCTGCTCCTCGATTCACTTACTCTGGGCAAAAGACTCAACCATATCTATTCAAATCATGATTTTATACACCTCTATTAGCAGGGGACCGGGGGTCAAATGAGATGGAGGAACTGAGTGAAATCCAGGGTAGCCGGGAAGGGGTGTTAGGTAAATTGAATGGATTAAAGGCCGATAAATCCCCTGGGCCAGATATGCTGCATCTTAGAGTACTTAAGGAAGTAGCCACAGAAATAGTGGATGTATTAGTGATAATTTTTCAAAACTCTTTAGATTCTGGAGTAGTTCCTGAGGATTGGAGGGTAGCTAATATAACCCCACTTTTTAAAAAGGGAGGGAGAGAGAAAACGGGGAATTACAGACCAGTTAGTGGGGAAACTGCTAGAGTCAGTTATTAAAGATGGGATAGCAGCACATTTGGAAAGTGGTGAAATCATTGGACAAAGTCAGCATGGATTTATGAAAGGTAAATCATGTCTGACGAATCTTATAGAATTTTTCGAGGATGTAACTAGTAGAGTGGATAAGGGAGAACCAGTGGATGTGTTATATTTGGACTTTCAGAAGGCTTTCGACAAGGTCCCACATAAGAGATTAGTATACAAATTTACAGCACACGGTATTGGGGGTTCAGTATTGATGTGGATAGAGAACTGGCTGGCAGACAGGAAGCAAAGAGTAGGAGTAAACGGGTCCTTTTCACAATGGCAGGCAGTGACTCGTGGGGTACCGCAAGGCTCAATGCTGGGACCACAGCTATTTACAATATATATTAATGATTTAGACGAGGGAATTAAATGCAACATCTCCAAGTTTGCGGATGACACAAAGTTGGGGGGCAGTGTTAGCTGTGAGGAGAATGCTAGGAGGCTGCAAGGTGACTTGGATAGGCTGGGTGAGTGGGCAAATGCATGGCAGATGCAGTATAATGTGGATAAATGTGAGGTTATCCACTTTGGTGGCAAAAACAGGAAAGTAGACTATTATCTGAATGGTGGCGGATTAGGAAAAGGGGAGATGCAACGAGACCTGGGTGTCATGGTACACCAGTCATTGAAAGTAGGCATGCAGGAGCAGCAGGCAGTGAAGAAAGCGAATGGTATGTTAGCATTCATAGCAAAAGGATTTGAGTATAGGAGCAGCAAGGTTATACTGCAGTTGTACAGGGTCTCGGTGAGACCACACCTGGAGTATTGCGTACAGTTTTGCTTTCCTAATCTGAGGAAATACATTCTTGCCATAGAGGGAGTACAGAGAAAGTTCACCAGACTGATTCCTGGGATGTCAGAACCTTCATATGAAGAAAGACTGGATAGACTGGCTTGTACTCGCTATTATTTAGAAGATTGAGGAGGGATCTTATAGAAACTTACAGAATTCTTAAGGGGTTGGACAGGTTAGATGCAGGAAGATTGTTCCCGATGTTGGGGAAGTCCAGAACAAGGGGTCACAGTTTAAGGATAAGGGGGAAATCTTTTAGGACCGAGATGAGAACATTTTTTTTCACACAGAGAGTGGTGAATCTCTGGAATTCTCTGCCACAGAAGGTAATTGAGGCCAGTTCATTGTCTATATTTAAGAGGGTTAAATGTGGCCCTTGTGGCTAAAGGGATCAGGGGGTATGGAGAGAAGGCAGGTACAGGATACTGAGTTGGAACTTCTTCTTCTTTTCGTGTCTTTGAAGCTGGTTGACTATATGATAGTTTCCCATTCCTTTACACAGTCCTTTGCGTTTTTGTTGAACACTGCAAGATCCTTTGAGCTGCACTGGTTGGGTAGTAGGGGGCAGACAAGGCAGTGCTGTATTGTATGGTCCTCTTCTCCACATTCACAGGTGGTTTGGCCAGTTTCATAGCCCCATCTGGCCATGGCAGCTTTTGATCGCCCTGTTCCTGTTCTCAGGCGGTTGAGCGTCTTCCACTGGACCCATGGTGCTTCTGAGCCCGGAGGGAGGGCTTTAGAAGGAGGGATACCCATGTCAGTAGGAGGGGGGTCGTCCTCAAGCCTTTTTGTTATAGTTGGAGTCTGGTTTCTTCCCGTGATGTTATTAGGGGCTGGACATGGCTGAGAAAGCTTCTCCTGGACTTCAGCCGTTGGGCCGGGGGTACACGTCCATAGAGGAGGTGGCGGTCATCACTGGTGGCCTTGGTCATCTCTACTCGGCTGGCGACTTCCCGTCTCACATCAGCAGGGGCAATGCCAGCGAGGAGGTGCAGGTTGTTTATGTTGGTGGGCTTCAAGCAGCCAGTGATTGAGCGGCAGGTGTTATTCAACGCTGGGTCTAATTTCTTGGCATGGGATGATCTCTCCCAAACAGGACACACATACTCCGCAGAGGAGTAGCACAGGGCCAGAGCAGTAGATCTTAATGTGTGTGCTGTGGCTCCCCATTTGGAGTTGGTCAGCTTCCGGAGGATGTTATTTCGGGAGTTAACTTTCAGTTTGGTGTTTTTGACGTGTTCCTTATAGGAGAGAGTGCGATCCAGTGTTACACCGAGGTAGACAGGGTTGGTGCAGTGCCCAAGAGGTGTTCCAGACCATGTGATGTTAAGGGGTCTGTTTGCTTCCCGGTTCCTGAGATGGAACGAGCAGGCTTGGGTCTTCGCAGGGTTTGCGTGTAGGTGGTTGCGCTCGTAGTAGAGGTGTAGCTCATCTAGGGCTGAGGTGAGATTCGCTTCTACAGCTTCAAACGTACTCTCTTGGGATGTTACACAGAGGTCGTCGGCGTAGATGAACCGCTCAGTGTTCTGGTCCATTGGCTGGTCATTGGTGTAGATGTTATATAGTAGTGGAGCCAGCACACTACCTTGAGGCAAGCCATTCCGTTGTCGTCGCCAGCGACTTTGCTTGTTGTTAAGGACAACATAGAAGCGCCTATCTTTCAGGAGGGCTCCGATGAGGTCCGTGAGTGCCAGGTCTTTGGTATTCTCCAAGATCTTTTTTTGGAGGAGGCGGTGGTTCACAGTGTCATATGCGGCAGACAGATCAACAAAGACGGCTCCTGTCACCAGTCCTTTCTGGAACCCGTCTTCAATGTGCTGTGTGAGATTCAGAAGTTGACTTGTTGTGGATTTGCCAGGTCGGAATCCAGCTTGTTGAGGGATGATCAGTCATGATCATATTGAATGGCGGTGCAGGCTCGAAGGGCCGAATGGCCTACTCCTGCACCTATTTTCTATGTCTATGTCTATGTCATCCCTCATCCTCCTGTGCTCCATGAAATAGAGTACCAGCCTACTGAACCTCTCCCTATAGCTCTGGCCCTCTAGTCCTGGCAACATCCTCATAAATCTTCACTGTACCCTTTCCAGTTTGATGACATCTTTCCTATAACATGGTGCCTAGAACTGAATACAATACTCTGAATGCGGCCTCACCAACCTCTTATGCAACTGCAACATGACCTCCCAACTTCTACACTCTTGACCCGCTGAGTTACTCCAGCACTCTGAAACGTCACAGAACAGGGCAAGATTAGCAAGTTTGCTGATGATACAGCAGTGAGTGGTTTTGCAAATAGTGAAGATGGTTGTGAAAGATTGCAGCAGGATCTGGATCAATTGGCCAGGTGGGCAGAGGAATGGTTGATCGTTGCATGGTTCCTTGAAGGTCGTGTCGCAGGTATATCAGGTGGTCAAAAAGTATTTTGGCACTTTGGCCTTCATCAGTCAGAGTATTGAGTATAGAAGTTGGGACATCTTTCCCTCTCAAACCCATTCTGCTGCCTTCTCCCCATTACCTCCGACACCCGTATCAATCAAGAATCTATCAAGCTCCCCCCAGTGGGGGTGGTGTGGGCCCAGCGGGGCTGGCGTGGGCCCAGCGGGGGTGGCGTGGGCGCAGCGAGAGTGGCGTGGGCCCAGCGGGGGTGGCGTGGGCGCAGCGAGAGTGGCTTGGGCCCAGCGGGGGTGGCGTGGGCCCAGCGGGGGTGGCGTGGATCCAGCGGGAGTGGCGTGGGCCCAGCGGGGGTGGCGTGGGCCCAACGGGGGTGGCGTGGCCCGGGGGGTCAGCAGGGGTGGCGTGGGCCCAGCGGGGGTCAGCAGGGGTGTGGTGGGCCCAACGGGGGTGGCGTGGGCCCAGCGGGGGTCAGCAGGGGTGACGTGGGCCCAGCGGGGGTCAGGGAGGGTGGCGTGGGCCCAGCGGGGGTGGCGTGGCCCAGGGGGGGCAGCAGGGGTGGCGTGGGCCCAGCGGAGGTCAGCAGGGGTGGCGTGGGCCCAGTGGGGGTGGCGTGGGCCCAGCCGTGGTGGTGTGTGCCCAGCGGGGGTGGCGTGGGCCCAGCAGGAGTGGCGTGGGCCCAGCGGGGGTGGCGTGGGCCCAGCGGGAGTGGCGTGGGCCCAGCGGGGGTCAGCAGGGGTGGCGTGGGCCCAGCGAGGATGGTGAGGGTGGGAGATGGCTTGGGCCCCGGCGGCGGGGGGAGGCGAGGGGAGCGGGCCCGCCGCAGCGGCGTCTGCTGTTGGGGTTACAGCCGCTGGTTTCAGATTCAGCCACTCCCGCCCGGCGACGGGAGAACGGAAAACTGCCCGTTTCCAAAGTGGAAACCCTGATTTTTTTTTTTCCCGATTTTTTTTTGGGGGGGGATTTTTTCTTACTCTGGGGGGAAAAAGGGGGGTGCGGTCGCAACCAACGCACCCCCCCCCCTTCGGACGGCCATGCAAATAACCAAAAGCGTATGAAGCTGAAACGCCAACTAGCCGAAAGGTTGGGACGCCTAAAAACAAACTGAAAGGCTGCGTCGCCTAAAAGCATACTCACCGAATGGCCGCTCTGTCGAAACGCCACCTACCCGAAAGGCTGCGTCGCCTACAAGCCAAAGAACCGAATGCCGCTCAACAGAAAAGTCAAATAACGGACATGTTGTTGCCAGGGGGCGGGACTTATCAGCGATTGGTCCAGACCCCCGCGTCCATCACATCACTGGCCGGTGGAGACGGGAGGGTGGGGGTCATATTCCCACACAAGTCATAGATGACTGGGCACTCTGAACCTGAGCATCAAGTTGTAAGCGCCCGAAGGTGCGCATCCCTCGGGACAGCCCCCACTCTCCCACGACCACGGCCGCCCTCCGCCTCGTCTCCTCCGTGCGGCCGCACTGACGGGCTGTGGGTCGGGTGGAGCGGGGGGTGTGGGACAGGCTGGTCCCTCCGCCCACCCAGAGTCACGGACCGCGGTGCACCGCCATCGGACCCCAACCCCCACACCAGGGTGATTTCTCTCCTCCCCCCCCCCTCCGACCCCCGGACCCTGACACCCGGGTGATTCACCTCCACCCCGGCCACGGGTACAGACGGCTCAGGCATAGTCAATCGCTTTAAAAACTTGGGGGGCCACACACATTCCCTGGGGGGCCGATGACAAGTGTGCATGACAACTAACAATTTTATCTCCCACTCACCCCCCCCCCCCCCCCCCCGACACCAAGAAGCACGTTTTATTTATTACCGTCAGGTTGCCTGCGGAACGCATGCAAGCTCCCACGCACAAAACACCGGATAATCTGTAAACTGTTTAACCGAAGATGGGCACAAAAAGCTGGAGTAACTCAGCGGAACAGGCAGCATCTCCGGAGAGAAGGAATGGGTGACGTTTCGTGCCGAGACCATTCTTCAGACCTGAAGACTGAGTCTGAAGAGTCTCGACCCGAAACTCCACCCATTCCTTCTCTCCAGAGATGCTGCCTGTCCCACTGTCACTCCAGCATTTTGTGTCTATCTTTGGTGTGACAGTTGTCTCATTTCATCAGCTTCGTGTATTGCGCGCATGTTTGAGACGCTTTACATGCCGCTCGCATCTATTCAACCAAGTGCGCTCTTAATGTGGATTTGATCTAAATGTCCAGAAAATCAACGATCACCACTCCTCCAAGGTAGCAGTACTCATAGTGATCTGCTAAAGGAGAGATTGCTTTTGTACTGTGACACACTGAAAAATTGCAATCCAGAATCATGAAGCCAGTAGTCAGAGTTTGCATGACAACAAGTTGTAGTTCTTCTGCACATATTTAAGTTGGTTATGTTCTCACTGTTTCACAATGAAAGCTGAGACTACAACCAGTCACAGCATCATCATGGTATCTTCTCTCCATCTCCACACTAGGAAGGAAAGGCTCTATGACCACTTAAAGCCTGTGGAAGGCTGAAGTTTGACTTCCTCGTGCTCCTTGACAAATGCAGATTTTTGGGCAGCTGAATTTATGCCCTAAGCGTCTGGATATGTGTTTATCAGTCTGGTAACTATTGACTGTTCTATTATCATTTGAGGCTTCTGGAGCAGAATTAGTGTCTGATCCCATCCTCCAGGGAGCTGACGCACTGGATACCCTTTCCCCCAAGCACGGCTGTTGTCCATTCATTCCCAGTGATTCACCATTTGCTGAACCCAGATCCAAATTATCCCCGACAACACTTAAAAAATAGATGGACTAGGATAGTTGACTTCCCAACTACATGAATCAAATTAAGTCAATTTTAGTTTATTGTTACATGCACAAGTATGGTACAATGTAAAAACCTGCCTGCAACAGTATTACAGGCACATAGAGTCAGACAGCAAACAAAAACATAAACTGTACACAAAATATACAGGAATCTATAGGAAATGGTAGAGCAAGAGATTGTCCAGAGTGTTCCTTTGCTGAGCTAGAATGAGGATTGTGCAGGTTGGTTCAAGAGTAGGAAAGTTGTAGGAAAGTAGCTGTTCCTGAGCCTGGTGGTATAGGACATCAGGCATCTGTACCTCCTGCCAGATGCATTCGTTAATTCAGCTTTATTATTAAGAATGGCAAAATACTTAAAAATACTTTAAAATATTTCTCCAAACCATCCAATTCCTATGGGTCCTCAACTCATATAGGTATGTTTTGCTGCATGGGAACTCAGTTCAGAGCTGTTTTACCAACTTACGAAGCATTCGGCTTACGAACAGTCCTCGGGAAGGAACCCTGTCATAATCCAGGGAGGACCTATGTGCAGGAAAGTCAATGCAATCAGTCCATGTTTTTCTTCACATTCTTAGTGCCATCAGCTGCACACATTCTGTTTACAATGCATCAATGCCATTCTTGTTACCTCTTTAAGCAATATACCTTTGAAAAGTTACATCTCACATTTTCCTGACTTCAGCTATGCCCCTAACATCAACGAAATGGTCTCTATTCTGAATAATGACTTGCACCCAGCATCTGCTAGCTTCAACTTTCAATGCTCAAGTTGTTTCAAACCTTAAGTCACATTGATAAAAATGCATCTATTGATGCTCCTGAACACATCATCAGTGATGAAACCTGGGGTCATTCAGGTCTTTCAACATCAGACAACCTCGCCCAGGCGACCCAGCCGTGGTTGATCAGACCACGACTTGTGTTCAGGTGGCATTCGCTCCTCCCCATGCACCTTCTCTCCTGATCCAGAGCCATCTCGAGGCCTTCTCCGCTGCCTCTGTGGTGTTCTTGATGGCTCTTCTCCTCGCCACTCTGTTGATGCCCAGTGCACTCAAGGCTTTGTAGAGCGATTGCCTTGCAAAACCGCCGCAGCCAACCTCGATGGGCATACACCTTGCCTTCCAGCCCTGCTTACGGCAGTCTATGACCAGCTCTTCGTACTTGGTCATCTTCCTCTCGTGGACCTCCTCCAGACGGTCCTCCCACGGCGCTGTCAGTTCCAACAAGACAATGTTTTTGGTCGCCTCTGAGACCAGGAGCATATCTGGCCTCAGGGTGGTCGTGGCAATGTGCTGTGGGAACTTCAGCTATTTCACCAGATCTACAGAAAACTGCCAGTCCCTCGTAGTTGCCAGGATTCCTGACTGATTCCTGGCTGCTGTGGTTCTTGGCAGCTGCACTCCGGCCTTCACGAAGGTGATCATCTGGGTGGTGGGGTGTGCTCGTCTGCAGCTGCTGATTCCCATGCTGATGGCTTCTGCAATGGGTTTAAGAACCTGGTCGTGCCACCAGGTGAACCGGCCCTGCCCAAGAGCCTTTGGGCAGCAGCTCAGGATGTGTTCCAACGTCCCCTTGCCTGAGCATTGTGGGCAATCTGAAGATTCCGCTTTGCCCCAGATGAAGAGGTTCGATGGGCTGGGCAGGACATCATACACTGCCTGGACCAGGAACTTGATGCGCTGTGGTTCAGCCTGCCAGAGCTTAGTCCATGTGACATTTCGGTCCATGGCCTGCTCCCACCTTGTCCAGGCTCCCTGCTGCCTCAATCCAACTGCTCTGATAGACCTCTCCTCCTCCACCACTGCCCTCACAACCCCCTGGACCAGCCTGCGCCTCTCCTTCCCCTTGACCTGGTCAAACTGGGGAGTTAGGAAGATTCCCAGACCAGCTCTTCCCGAGTCACTGCTCCCACCAGGACTCTGTGGCGTATCCGAGACTCCGCTTGCAGCACGGCTTCGCCAGCTCTCCACTTTCAGTTTTCACCTCCACCCCTGCCTGAGCCACCTTGGGGTCGCTGGAGTCCCTGTACAGCATCACCTCTCTGGCCCGAGTCACCTTAAACTCCTCCTCCAGGGACTTCAGGGGCAGCTGGAGCTTGGTGTTATTTCCATAAAGGGTGATGCTGCTAAGGTTCCTGGGCAGTCCCAGCCACCTTCTGAGAAAGCTGCTGACTTTCCTCTCCAATCTCTCTATGATGGATATTGGGACTTCGTAGACAAGCAGTGGCCAGAGTATCCTTGCAGGATACCATGCTGGTAAATCCATGCCTTGAACTTGCCAGGAAGCCACTGCTCTCAACCAACTTTCCAGCTCCTGTCAGGTTGCCTGGACAGATGCTGTATCCTTCAGGCTGCTGTTAAACACCTTGCCAAGACTCTTCACTGGCCTTTTGGAGACAGTTGGGATTGGTGTCCCTTCGATGCTGAAGCGGAACCTGTCCATGACTTTGCCCTTCTTCAGCACCAGTGACCTTGATTTTCCTGGCTTAAACCTCATCCTTGCCCATCCAATCAGCTTCTCCAACCCCTGCAGGATCCACCTGCCTCCTGGCACTGACTCAGTGGTGACAGTCAGGTCGTCCATGAAGGCTCTGATTGGTGGTTGGAGCACTCCTGCCTTGGTCCGAGGGCCCCAGCACTCTGGCTCAGCAGACATGACGATCGTGTTCATCGCCAAGGCAACAAGGATCACAGAGATGGTACAGCCTGTGATGATCCCAACCTCCAGTCTGTGCCACTCTGATGTTACTGATCCTGATGAGACTCTCATGCTGAACTGGTTGTAATAGTCCAGGATGAGATCTGCCACTTGGCCCGGCACATGATGCTTGGCCATGACTGTCTGGATCAGCTTGTGCGGGATGGAGCCGTTGGCGTTGGCCAGGTCAAGCCAGAGCACTGTCAGGTTTCCCTTGTTCTCCCTGGCTTCTCTGATGAGTTGGGTCGCCACTCCCGTGTGCTCTAGACATCCCGGCACTCCAGACAAGCCTCCCTTTTGCACTGAGCTGTCGATGCAGCCATTGCTGGAGAGGAAGTTGGTCAGCCGCCTCACCACTATGCTGAAGAAAATCTTGCCTTCAACGCTTAGCAAGGAGATGATCCTGAACTGATCGATCTTCTTGGAATCTTCTTCCTTTGGGATCCAGACTCCTTCAGCGAATCGCCACTGCTGCACCACTTTTCCTCTCCTCCAGATGACTTTTCAGGATCTTCCACAGCCGTTTCAGTAACAAGGGGCAGTTCTTGTAGACCCTGTAGGGGACTCTGCTCGGGCCAGGGGCTGAGCCAGATCTTGCTCTCTTCACAACGTTCTGCAGCTCTTTCAGGAGCGGCTCTCTACTATCAAACTCCTTGATGGGTGGAGGTGGTTTTATCAGGATGTTTATCAGTGCAACATCCTGATAAAACTTCCAGCTCCTGCTGCCTGACGGGGTCACTGTAGGTGGTCTGGATGTGCCGGTTGATCTCCTCCTTAGATCAAGCCAAACTCCCACGGCACTTCTGCCCTAGCAGTTGTTTGGTGAAGCCGAAGGGGTTGGCTATGAAGGATGCCCGCTTCCTGGCTCTTTCCTTCCAGCGTCTTCGGTGCCACTCAGCTCTATGGAGGGTCATCAGCTTCTTCCTCAGGATGGTTCGCAGCTCAGCCAATGGGGGACGTTGCTCTTCGCTGGCCTCCTTGTACTGCTTCTTGAGGGACTTCAGATCCTGCCGGATCTTGTGGATCTTCGGTGCTCGAAACAAATTGTTACATCACATATTACAGCCTTTGTATACTTCATACATGAAAGTCATATGCCGTATCTCTGTCTCATTGGTCATCCTGCCTCTCAGTGGCAGAGGCCATTCATAGCATAGATTTACCCAGAAATAATCGCTGGATTAACTGCTGCTATGTAGCTTGGCACCTGAATGTTCTTTTTACTTGTTCACAGTCTAACCAAAGTTAGCATTTTTACATAAGCCCCAGCGCATGATTCTGGATGCAGCCCACTCTGACACTTCTTTTATCACTAAGAAAAGTGAATTTTAAAATAGGGAGCTTATACATCAGTTATATAGAGCATTGGTGAGAATGAATCTGGAGTATCATGTACAGTATTGATTTCATTATCTAAGGAAGGGTGCATATGTTTCAGAGACCATTCAGAGAAAAGTTACATCACTGTAATGGATAAGTTGTCCCAGGAAAGATTGTCCCAGGGAGTCAAGCTGGGCTTCTATCAACTAGAGTTTAGGCACACATAGGTTCCTGAGATGTCCTGAGATTGTGGATGGGTTGATAATGCTTCATCTCATGGAGAAATTCAGAACCAGCGTCAGTCAGTATTTAAAAGTAAGACAGGTCCATTGAAGACAGAGATTAGGTGATTTTTTTCCCTCTCTCATAGGATCACAAATCTTTGCAATTCTCTTTCTCAAAGATTGGACGAAGCAGAATATTTGAGTATTTTTAAGGCGGTGGGGGGGGGGGGGGGGGGGGGGTGGGGGGGGTGGGGGAGACAGGTACTAGATAAGCAAGATGGTGAAAGATCGCTTGAGATGACAAAAACTTGGAGTTGAAGTTACAGTCAAATCAGCCGTGAATAAATAAATGGTGTAGCAGACTTGAGGAACAGAGTGTGCTACAAGAGGCTTGAGTGTGATTTAGGATACAAACAACATTTTTGTTTTGCATGAGTTCCAAGATTATTGAAGCTGCAAGGCGTGGTTCTATCTGGAAGAGCATGATTATCAAATAACTACAGGCTTTTATTTGAAATAGAAAGGCTCTTTTAAAATCCATCTTTGAATTGTGTAGTTTGCATTAAAAATAAACAAACCCCTACTTTAATCTCAGTATACTTACCTGACCTGAATCTTCAATCAATTCTGTAGTCTGTGTGCTTCCGGGCTTAGTCTGGCAACATTTTATCTCCCATGATCTAGTTCAAGCTGAGGTTCCATACCTTTCTGTCATATTTTACACAGCATACAGTAGTTCTATATACTTACTTTTCCTTATCTCATGCTTGCAAGTAAAGCTTTAAAGCAACATATTATTCATCAATTTATTGTGATTATGAGTGCGGTACTCCAAAGACGTGTTCCTTTTCCTAGCAACATGTGGCATGTTGAACGATTTGCAGTGGTTGTCATGTCAACAGAATGAGCACTATCTTGCTGTTGCTTGTTTAGGACCCTTCAACTGTCCGAGCATTCTGTTATGAATTAGTCAAAAAAAATTCTGGAAGTTTGAATTTTTTTCCCAGCTAATTCAATATCTGACTGATATTTGACGTGGTGTTGATATTCTACTCAAATCATATCCTCCGACTCACAGAAGACTTGGGGGTCTCCTGTTAGAAATTTGCCTTCACCTTTCTGTTTTGAACGAGATCCATCTGCTTCCTTTGCCAAGGTCATTGCCAATGATAATGGGAAAAAAATTCACTGTGTGGACACATTACTCCGTGATCTAGAACAATAAGTCATACAGAAGCAATTGGGCAATGGCAGCTTATCATGTGTTTTTTTCAGCAAGTGAGGTAAGACCTTTTTATCCAACAGTTGAAACTTGCTGTTATCATTGGTCATGATATTGACCAAGGAAGTAGATTTTTACCATTTCGTACCAATGGTTACTTCTCACAGTGTCCGTCTACAGAAGTCACTGGACATCAAGGCCCTTCATTCGTTGTTTATCATATCCTGCTTGTGAGATTCAAAAATCACAAATGCTCTTGAGACAAATTCAGACAAAGAAGTGTTTTTATTAATTTCATATTCTGCAGAATAGGTGCCTCTCCACTGATGTCCCCTAGAGGCACACCGAGGATCGGGATGTCTTCTATCTTTATACATTTCTTTTCACTATTTTCACACCCATTGAGCTTCTTCCAATCATAACATAAAACCCAGATTCCCACGAGAACGTCGTGGAACGTCCACCCAAACTTCTACTGAAGTATTTCTGTTGCTACTTTTTATCTAGAATTTCTCTCTGTTCTTTATATCGTTACTTTCTATTCTACTAGCAGTCTGGCTTCTGCTGACATCTTATTTCTTTCTAAGTTATATTCTATCCCTAGTCTAAATCAACCATGTCTATTAACTCTTTCCTCACATGCTGATTTCGGAGAACATGAACTCAGCACTGATACAAGATTCCTCCAAAAAGCAGTGGAATATTTTTGCACATAATTTATGCATTGAAAGCATGCTACAGCTGCCTATAGCAATTGAAAGTACCCTGCAATATAGTTAGAGTCCTAATTTAATTTAAAGTGAGCTATAGCTGGATCATGCCTACTTTTTCCACTCCTGGAACATTACAGAAGCTGACTGTTATGGGCTCTCTTATTCTAATATAATGTAAGATTTGCCATTATTGCCGTGGACCAAAATGGCAGCCTAAGCCAAAGTGGATGCATTGCAGGTGAACAATTAAATTGTGTCTGTGCCTTTTTGTGGGTTGTATACATAAGAACATCAGAGTGAAAAAAACGTTTACGTAAAGAATGGGGATATAATATCTCTTGGCTTTGCTGAGGTAGAAGATCAACCCTGGTTTTACTCTAAACAAGGGCAGCCTTGAAGGGTAAGTTGGCTCATCTCACTCCTATTTTTTAAAATCGTTTTATGAAGCCATTGGGAAAGAGTTTGAATAAATGTGATTTCCTAGGAAAGGCAACATTAATAAAGTTATTTCAAGAAATTCACAACTATACCTTTGTTGTGATTGTGACCATTGCATTAACTATGATTGTCTCATTCTGTCAAAGATCAATGCATAATCCTGGAAACTTAGTTGGAGAAGCTGCACCACCATAGGAGAGTGTTGCTCTGAACCATAAAACTTTGAACAATGCGGCATAGGAATAGTCCGTTTGGCCCATGATGTCTTTGGTGAACATAACAATGATTAAACTAATCTCTTCTGTTTGCATGTGATTCAAATCACAGCTTTTTCTGCTTATTCATGGTCCTCTCTAAAAGTCCCTTAAACCCCACTATGGAATTAAAGCTTTGTGGAATTCCCTCTACAACTCACTGGTTAACTAATCCCTTCCCACACAAACTACGCCCTCCTCAGGTACCTTCCCCTGCAAACGCAGAAGATGCAACATCTGTCGCTATACCTCCTCCCTCGACTCTGTCCAGGAACTCCGACAGTCCTTTCAGGTTAGGCAGAGGCTCACTTGCACCTCCTCCAACCTCATCTACTGTATCCGTTGTTCAAGATGTGGACCCTTATACATCGGCGAGACCAAACGCAGACTGGGCGATTGTTTCGCGGAACACCTTCACTCAGCCCGCGTGAACCTACCTGATCTCCCGGTTGCCGGACACTTTAATTCTCCTTCCCATTCCTACACAGACCTTTCTGTCCTAGATCTCCTGCATTGTCAGAGTGAGACGAAAAGCAAATTGGAGGAACAACATCTCGTATTTCGCTTGGGCAGCTTACAGCCCAGTGGTATGAATATTGATTTCTCTCACTTCAGGTAGCCCCGGCATTCCCTCTCTCTCTATCCCTCCCCCACTCAGTCACAGTAGCTTCTCATTTTCACCCTACAAACAGCTAACAATGGCCTGTTTCCTTTATCAATGCTACTTTTTTGCATATCTTTTATTCATTGTTCTTTATCTCTCCACATCATCGTCTATGTCTCTCGTTTCCCATATTCCAAACCAGTCTGAAGATGGGTCTCCACCCGAAACATCAGCCATTCCTTCTCTCCAGAGATGCTGCCTGTCCCGCTGAGTTACTCCAGGTTTTTGCGTCTATCTTCGGTTTAAACCAGCATCTGCAGTCCCTTCCTACACTGGCTGTATTCCCTGCCTGGTGCTAGGATGAACATATGTACTGGACTTGGAAAGAAACCTGGAATGGGAGGATCCTGTGGTCATGGTTTATGTGGGCTCTAGTAGCATTGCTAGGACATTGATATAGGTTCTGATGAAGGATTATGAGGAGCTGGGGGCAAAATTAAAAAGCAGAACCACAAAGGTGATAATCTCCAGATTATTCCAAGAGTTACGAGCAAAATGGCGAAAAATTAGGGAGGTAAATGTGTGGCTCAAAGCTGGATGTGGTAGAATTCACGACACACTGGCACCCGTACAGGGGAAGGAGAGAGCTGTTCCATTGGGATGGGCTCCACCTGCACATGATGGGTCATAGTTGGGGGTTTAAACTGACTAGGAGTGTGAGGGCTCTAAGGATAGGTCTAATAACTCGGGAAGAAACGAAAGAGCAATGGCACAGGATAGTCGAGGAGAAACTTTCATTCATAGTGTGATTGGCCTGGGTAGAAGATGTAGATGAAAAAATGTAACACAGACCTCAAAATAGGCAAGAGCATAAATGAGGAAATTTGAAGGAAACGGCAATTGTCATGGGAGAATTTAATCTGGCAAGAAGAATTTGTGGAATGCACCAGAGATTGCTTTTTACAGAGCAGGATATTGAGGAAGAATTCATTATGGATCCTGTAGTTTAAAAAATGAATAGCAGGTAGAGACTATAATATGATAGTATTCAAAATATAATGCTTATTACAAGTTCACATCTGAGCCTATAATGCTCAGCAATAGTTTATCGACGTCAAAAAGAGGGATTCTATGAGAAAGAAATACAATCAGATAATGTTAAATTGAAAACTAGAATATACAAAGTGCCAAGGTCTACTGGTAGAAAAAAGGGCTGGGTTCTTTGAATCCAGCAGCAGAAACGAAGAAGGGAGAAAATTAATTTTAAGAAAAAACTTGTAAACGGTAAAAGTTTATATTGATAGGAAAAGGGCTTAAATAAATCGGGAGCTTCCGGAGAATGAGGCTGGTTATAGCTAACAGTGAAATGACAGATATGTTGAATCATTTTTTTTACATCAGTCTTCACCGTGAAGACATTGTTAAAGTCCTTAAGATATTAGATGGGACTAATTGCAAATAACATGGTAGAATTTACAAATATCCCAATTTCAAGGGATAACATATTGGAGAAACCCAGTAGGATAAATGTCGATGGAAGAGAGGGTGATAGTGAAGGTTGTTTTTCGGACTGGAATCCTGTGACTCATGGTGTGCCTCAGTGTTCAGTGCATGGCTCATTGCTGTTTGTCATCTATATCAATGATTTGGATGAGAATGCTGTTATCAGAACACAACTAGAGAGCAGTCTCAAACTACTATCCACCTCATTTGGAGCCCAGCGGTCTATCTTTGATCGGACTTTACTGGCTTTATCTTGCACTAAATGTTATTCCCTTATCATGCATCTGTACACTGTGAATGGCTCGATTGTAATCATATACTGTCTTTCCACTGACTGGTTAGCATGCAACCAAAGCTTTTCACTGTACCTCGTTACACGTGACAATCAACTAAACTAAACTAAACTACATGACATGATTAGTAATTCTGCAGATGGGACAAAAGTGAGTGGTATTTTTTGATAGTGAGGATGGTTGTCAAAAATCGCAGCAGGATCTTGATCAGTTGGGCAGGTGGGCTGAGGAATGGTTGATGGAATTCAATACAGAGAAAAGTGAGGTGTTGCATTTGGGACGTCTAACATGGACAGGACCTACACAGTGAATGGGAAGATTCTGGGGAGTGTTATAGAACAGAAAGATCTAGGAGTGCAGGTACATAGTTCCTTGAAAGTGGCATCACAGGTAGATAGGGTGGTCAAAAAGGCTTTTGACACATTGACCGTTATCAGTTAGAGTATTGAGTATACAAGTTAGGAAATCATATGCAGTTATATAAGACATTGGTGCGGCCACATTTAGAGTATTGTATTCAGTTTTGGTTACCATGTGATAGGAAAGATGCTGTCAAACTGGAAAGGGTGCAGAGAAGATTTACAAGGATGTTGCCAGGACTCGAGGGCCTGAGCTATGGGGAAAGGTTGACCGGGCTAGGACTCTATTCCGTGAAGTGCAGGAGGATGGGGGGTGACTTTATAGGGGTATATAAAATCGTGAGCAAATAGATCGGGTAAACACACAGAGTTTCTTGCCCAGAGTAGGGGAATCGAGAACCAGAGGACATCCATTTAAAGTGAGGGGAGGAAGATTTAATTGGAACCTGAGGGGTAACATTTTTATACAAAGGTGGTAGGTGTATGGAAGGAGCTGCTGGAGGAGGTGGTTGAGGTAAGTACTATTGCAATGTTTAAGAAACATTTAGCCAGGTACATGGTTAGGGTAGGATTAGAGGGGCATGGGCCAAATGCAGACAGGTGGGACTAGTGTAGATGGGGTATGTTGGTCGGCATGGGCAAGTTGTGCTCAAGAGCAGGTTTCACGCTGTAAGACTCTTTGATTCTCTGTGACAACGGTGGACACATTAGTAGATTTTTTTCATACCTCACTAAACTCTGGGAGCGTATTGAAAGCATGAAAAACATCCATTGTGACTTACTTGATCAAAAAATGGAGCATAACTGAAGACAAGGAACTTTGAGCCATTTAACTTAACAGCTATTTTTGACAACATGCCAGAGTCAATAATCAAAGAGGAAATAGGTAATCATTTCAGAAAGCTGAACATAATAAAATCTAATTTAATGAAACATAGTTTAATGAAAGGTAATTTTCATTTGAAAAATTTGCTTGAATTCTTAGTTTAATTTATTATTGTCAAGTGTACTGAGGTACAGCAAAATGCTTCAGTCCAGTCCAATAGTGTACAATTGTGGGCCAAGACCTGACCATAATCCAGTCAGCAAAAAGACGAAACATGGTTACACAATAAAGCGGATTGGTGACGCAACAGTAGAGTTGCTGCTTTATAGTGCCAGAGGCCCAATTTGATACTGACTACGGGTGCTTGTACGGAGTTTGAACGTTCTCCCTGTGACCTGCATGGGTTTTCTTCAGGAGCTCTGGTTTTCTTCCAAACTCCAAAGCCATACAGGTTTGGAGGATAATTGGCTTGGTAAAATTGTAAATTATCCCTAGTGTGTGTAGGATAGTGTTAATGAGCGGGGATCACTGGTCGGCATGGGCTCGGTGGGCCGAAGGGCCTGTTTCCGTGATGTATCTCTAAATTAAACTAAACAATCAAGTCGTCGACAGTGCACTGATACAGGATAAAATGTATAATGTTTAGTGCAAGATAAAGTCCAATCAAATCCGATTAAAGATAGTTCAAAGGTCTCCAATGAGGTATGTGGAAGAACAGGACCTCTCTCAAGCTGGTGAGAGGACAGTTCAGTTGCCTGATAACAGCTGGGAAGAAACTGTCCCTGAATCTGGGGGTATGCATTTTGAAACTTCTGTGAAGAGGGAATGACTGGGGTGAGACTGGTCCCTGATTATGCTGATGACCTGGCAGCATGAGGTGTAGATGGAGTCAATGGAAGGGAGGTTGGTTTGCTTGATGGTCTGGGCTACGTCCACAACTCTGCATTTTTTTACAGTATTAGATAGAGTTGTTTTCAAACCTTGCTGTGATGCATTCTGATAAAATGCTTTCTCCAACGCATCTATAGAGGTTGTTGAGGGTTGTTTGGGACATTCTGAACTTCCTCAGCCTTCTAAAGAAATAGAGATGTTTGTGTGCTTTCTTGGCCATTGCTCTGATGCGGCTGGTCCAGGACAAATTGCTGGTGATATTTATTCCTAAGAACTTGAAGCTTTCAGCCATCTTTACTTCAGCACCATCAATGTATACTGGGATATGTGCACTACTTTGCTTCCAGAAATCGATCACAATCTCCTTTGACTTGCTGGTCGATCACAATCTCCTTTGCCTTGCTCTTTGGAAATCATAAAGGGAGAATTGATTGAGAGGAACCTGTAGATGATATCTATTTAGATTTCCAAAAGGCATTGAAAACTGTCTGTGTCTTCGAAAATACAGTTGGCATAAATGGGTCTTTACAGACTGAATGAGGTAACTCGTGGAGTACCACAGAGATCAGGTCTTGGCCCACAATTGTACACTATTGACATTTATGACCTGGAGGTAGGAACAGTATGTAAGGGAAAGTATGAGGTCATGCACTTCAGTAAGAGAAATCAAAAGACAGATGATTAATTGAATGGTGGGAGACTCGAAGTCAGTGAAGTACAGAGGGATTGGAGTTTCCTAGTGCACGAATCACAAAAAACTTGCAGCTAGTCCAACATGTTGTTGAGCAAATGGCTGTTTGGTCTTCATTGCAAAGAGATTGGAGTTTAAAAATAGACATGTTTTGTTGCAATTGTACAGAGTGCAGGTGAGACGACACCTGGGATACTGCCGCTGTCTTGACCTGAAAGAACATAGAGCAACATTGTGGGCAGTACAAAGGAGATTCACCAGGCTAATTCCTGGGATGAGAGGATAATCCTCCAAAGTGATTAAATAGTTGGGCCTGTATTATTGAAGTTTAGAAAAATGACCTTATTCAAACGTATAAGATGCAAAGGGGGCTTGATTGGATAGATATTGAAATGTTTTTACTCCGGCATGGGTCTCAAACAAGTGGACATAATGAAAAGATAAGAGGTTGAACGCTGAAAACTGAGGTACATAGGAAATTTCCTCTTGTAGATGTTGATGAATCTCTGAAATTCTCTGCCCAGGCTGGTGGTGGAAGGTGGATCATTAGAAGTATGTAAGGTGGAGGTGAATAAATATTTGATAGATCGAGGAATGCAGGAGTAAGGAGAAATAACTCAGAAAAGTAGCTGTGGTCAGCATATATCAGTCATGATAAAATTAAATTGGGTGGGACAGGCTTGAAGGGTTTATTGTCTGCTCTCGCTCCTACTTTCGAATGTTCTTAGTGAACAATCAACCTACAGGTAATCGGAAAATACTGGAGTTGGTAATATTAGTGAGATTGTCCTTATTACTGCTGTACCATGTGAGATCAAGAGGGGGGTTTGCTGGAAACTTGAATTCTTATATAGCAGGATTCTCATCAATTCTTTGTCGCAAACTAATTGATTTAATGATCTGCAAAATTGGCAAAATTGTGGTAGGTATTAATTCTGCAAGCATTTACCAATCTAACATCTGGTGGAACATGCACCACAAATCTGTATCTATTGTAGTCGTATTGGACATCCTTATGGTCTCTTTGGAACTACCCCTTACTTATATTACTTACTTATAAACCATAACATCCTGCTCACCAGACTCAAGGACCTCGGCATTGAAGGCTCTGCACTCAGCTGGCTCCGTTCCTACCTTTCCAACAGATCCCACTTCATCTCTCTCCACAACCACACCTCTGCTACAGCCGCAGTCACTCAAGGCGTTCCCCAAGGCTCCGTACTCGGCCCCCTCCTCTTCATCATCTACATCCTCCCCCTTGGTCAGATACTCCGCCACTTCAATCTGGACTTCCACTGTTACGCTGATGACACCCAGATTTACCTTGGCACCAAATCCCCCCACAACCCCCCCCTCTCCCATATCAACTTCTGTTTGTCAGCTATAAAAACCTGGATGCAACATAATTTCCTCAAACTCAACAGCGATAAGACAGAATTCCTCCTCATAGGCTCCAAAGCCACACTCAGCAAAATCAATAACCCCACTCTCACCATCGACGGCACCACTGTCTCCCCATCTCCCCAGGCCCACAACCTTGGCGTGATCTTTGATTCCACCCTCTCCCTTGAGCCTCACATCCGCCATGTCATTAAAACCTCCTTCTTTCATCTCCGCAACATCGCCAAACTCAGACCCTCTCTCACACCGCCTGCTGCTGAAAGACTCATCCATGCCTTCATCTCCTCCCGACTGGACTATTGCAACTCACTTCTCCTTGGCATCAGCTCCACCTACATCAACCGACTCCAACTGGTCCAGAACGCAGCCGCCCGACTCATCACCCACACCAAATCCTGGCATCACATCACTCCAGTCCTCAAAAAACTTCACTGGCTTCCCATCTCCCACCGGATCACCTACAAAATCCTGGTCCTCACCTACAAAGCCCTCCACCATCTGGCCCCCACATATCTCATTGACCTCCTCTCCCCCTACCAACCCTCACGGTCCCTCAGATCCACATCAGCCGGTCTCCTCTCCATCCACAAGTCCAACCTCCGCAGTTTTGGGGACAGAGCCTTCTCCAGGGCAGCTCCCAGGCTCTGGAACTCCCTCCCCCAACTGATCCGCAATTCCGTGTCCCTCCCCATCTTCCAGTCCCGCCTCAAGACCCATCTCTTCACCTCTGCCTATCCTTAGCCCCACGTCCCCGTCCCTTTTCATCTGTGCATTAATTGCCTCATGCTGTGTTTTGTATTGAATTCTGTCTTTACTTTGTGTACTAGTCATGTCTCTACTATTTATTTCATTCCCCTTACATGTTTTTCCTATACATGCTCAATTTTTGTAAGGTGTCCTTGAGACTCTTGAAAGGCGCCCATAAATAAAATGTATTATTATTATTATATTGCTCTGTCTCCTGTTCAATGCCCATTTTATTCCCTGATCTGGGATAACTTGCAGGCGTGGGAGTAGTTAGCAAATCTAATATATTTTGTAAACTTAATTCATCGATATTGGTACCCAAGCATAGAGTCTGGCCATCCAAGAGGTGCATCTCACATGCTTTTCCATCCATATATATAAGCATCTGGATAAACAGGTTCTGATTAGGAACAGTCAACATGGATTTGTGCCTGGAAGGTCATGTTTGACTAATCTTCTTGAATTTATTGAAGAGGTTACTAGGGAAATTGACGAGGGTAAAGCAGTGGATGTTGTCTATATGGACTTTAGTAAGGCCTTTGACAAGGTTCCTCATGGAAGGTTGGTTAAGAAGGTTAAACTGTTGGGTATAAATGCAGGAATAGCAAGATGGATTCAGCAGTGGCTGAATGGGAGAAGCCAGAGGGTAATGGTGGATGGCTGTTTGTCGGGTTGGAGGCAGGTGACTAGTGGGGTGCCTCAGGGATCTGTGTTGGGTCCTTTGTTGTTTGTCATGTACATCAATGATCTGGATGAAGGGGTGGTAAATTGGATTAGTAAGTATGCAGATGATACCAAGATAGGGGGTGTTGTGGATAATGAAGAGGATTTCCAAAGTCTACAGAGTGATTTAGGCCATTTGGAAAAATGGGCTGAAAGATGGCAGATGGAGTTTAATGCTGATAAATGCGAGGTGATACACCTTGGCAGGACAAATCAAAATAGGACGTACATGATAAATGGTAGGGAATTGAAGAATACAGTTGAACAGAGGGATCTGGGAATAACCGTGCATAGTTCCTTGAAGGTGGAATCTCATATAGATAGGGTGGTAAAGAAAGCTTTTGGTATGCTAGCCTTTATAAATCAGAGCATTGAGTATAGAAGCTGGGATGTAATGTTAAAATTGTACAAGGCATTGGTGAGACCAAATCTGGAGTATGGTGTACAATTTTGGTCGCCCAATTATAGGAAGGATGTCAACAAAATAGAGAGAGTACAGAGGAGATTTACTAGAATGTTGCCTGGGTTTCAACAACTAAGTTACAGAGATAGGTTGAATAAGTTAGGTCTTTATTCTCTGGAGCGCAGAAGGTTAAGGGGGGACTTGATAGAGGTCTTTAAAATGATGAGAGGGATAGACAGAGTTGATGTGATCAAGCTTTTCCCTTTGAGAATAGGGAAGATTCAAACAAGAGGACATGACTTCAGAATTAAGGGACAGAAGTTTAGGGGTAACATGAGGGGGAACTTCTTTACTCAGAGAGTTGTAGCGGTGTGGAATGAGCTTCCAGTGGAAGTGGTGGCGGCAGGTTCGTTGGTATCATTTAAGAATAAATTGGATAGGCATATGGATGAGAAGGGAATGGAGGGTTATGGTATGAGTGCAGGCAGGTGGGACTAAGGGAAAAAAATTGTTCGGCGCGGACTTGTAGGGCCGAGATGGCCTGTTTCCGTGCTGTAATTGTTATATGGTTATATGGTTATCCCCAGCTCTGTTTGCTCTGCTGCAAAATTGTCAAGAAACAGCAAAAGGATAACTATAAAGAAGTCTCAAAAACCGTGGGATTTTTACTGGGGTACACAAAATATTAAATCATATAGGTATGAGCAGTGTTAATGATATGCCGAGCATTGAAAGACCTTTTGTAAATATCTCAGTCTTCCAGAGACTTCCTATACATTCCAATTGCATCACAGTCAGATGATAGGAATGGGAAGATTGCTAGAATTACAGCCTGAATGGCCTGTTTGCTTCTTTGGTTTCTGACATGTTTTTTAATACTTTTTTTCAATCTGACCAATTGCAGTCTAACCATCTTAGCTTCAGTATGTGGTGAACTGAAAGTCCGTATAAAAAACCCACCAAATATCTAAATTTTCAGAATACCTACTTGCAGCAAATCACATAGGAACTTTCTTCCATGTTCTCCCCACCTCCTATAACAGGCTTCATGCTTTCATAATGGCACTGCAACCATGGAAACTGCACCAGCATCCATACACGGTTTTGCCAATTACTGTTATTATTCCTAATGTATTCTCCAGCGATACTTGAGCAGCCTTTTGTTTTTTAAGAGTGCTTGCCTGATGCTGTGTAATTAAGAGTAAATCTCTGATTCCAAAAGCAAATGAAATTTGCCTTGGGATTGTATTTTTTTTCTTGCTTTTAAACATAACTTGCATTTAATTTTCTGTTATATGCAAGAGGCTTTTATCGTGGTTTTTTGAAAGTGGAGAGGTGACCCATTTATTTAATTTTCTCCAGATAATAAGAAAAGGGTCTATGTTATTTCATAATGACCCACTAAAATTGACATGCACATGACATTTTCTCTCTTTGAGATTGTTTCTTTTTAGAAAATTTAACGTGAAAATATCTGACAATAACCCAGAGCTGATGTTTAACCTCTGTCAGTTTTACTGATTTTACTACAATTTTGATGAGTTCACATCTGAACAAAGGGCTTTTACCTACTGGGCATGTACCTCAGTACTGCACGGCAAAATAATCTATCAAAGCTGTCAAGGCCACAGGATGAAGGAGCTTGTTTAGCTCACAGCCTTCCAGAGAAAAAAAAGTCTTGACATTCCTATAAGTTACAACAATTTACATAGCATATTTAATGCAAAGACTCCCAAAATAAGGCACCCAGACGTGGCGCCGATGGACGAGAAGCCGAAGCAAAGCAGTGGAAGCCAAATAACCGAATGGAAACGAAGCCGAAACGCCAACTAACCGAAAGGGTGGGACGCCTAAATGCAAACTGACCGAAAGGGCCGGACACCTAAAAGGCAACTAACCGAAAGACTGCGTTGCCTAAAAGCAAACTCACCGAATGGCCGCTCTGACGAAACGCCACCTACCCCGAAAGGCGGCATCGCCTACAAGACAACGGACCGAATGCCGCTCGGGACAGCCCCCACTCCCCCACGGCCAACCTCCACG
Organism: Amblyraja radiata; assembly: GCF_010909765.2. NCBI lineage: Eukaryota > Metazoa > Chordata > Chondrichthyes > Rajiformes > Rajidae > Amblyraja > Amblyraja radiata. The sequence goes on from NC_045984.1 coordinate 16,170,916, forward strand.
GGCTGTGGGTCGGGTGGAGCGGAGGTGTGGGTCAATGTTCATCCCTCCACAGTGATGTGATGGAGTCTGGACCAATTGCTGACAAGTCCCGACCCCCGGCAACGTCATGTCCGTTATTTGACTTTTCTGTTGAGCGGAATTCGGTCTGTTGGCATGTAAGCGACGCCGCCTTTCGGGTAGGTGGCGTTTCGTCAGGGCGGCCATCCGGTGAGTTTGCTTTTAGGCGACGCAGTCTTTCGGTTAGTTTGCATTTAGGCATCCCACCCTTTCAGTTAGTTGGCGTTTCGGCTTCGTTTCCATTCGGTTATTTGGCTTCCACTTCTTTGCTTCGGCTTCTCGTCCGTCGGTGCCATGTCCGCACACACAAAATACTTCACAGATGTACAAACAAGCAAAATATGTTGACAATATAACTTTGTCATAGAAATTAATATAAGGTTTGATGAAAAAAGCCTTGGTCAAGGTAGATAAAAAATGCTGAGAAACTCAGCGGGTAAGGCAGCATCGAGGGAGCGAAGGCAGCATCTAGGGATTTTGCCTTTCCTTCGCTCCCTAGATGCTTTCACCCGCTGAGTTTCTCCAGCATTTTTTATCTACCTCCAGGACCATCTGATTGCCAGCACCTTTCAATTCTTCACCATTTAGAAATATGTATCCTTATTTGTTTTCTACAATATTGTGTGATTTTGCTTGTTTCATTCTACATTCCATCTGCAACATCATTGTCCATTCACTTAACCTATCTATTCACCCTGAAGCCTTTCTGCTTGGATATAGTATACTTGATCCCATGATAGCTTTTGCTGGTTTACTGTCCTTCCTTTTAAATCATCGGTACAACCATGCCTCACATATTCTTAGTTTGCATTATTTAGGTTTAAGATATGGTCCCCTCTGTTGTCATTATGAGAAATAAATAGTTTGGAATGATCCAGCGGCCAGCATCTTCAGAGAGTCACCATCACCTTGACCTCAACAGATTAGAAGCTGGAGAATGGCCAAAGTTTCTCCTTCTGAATTTGTGCATACAGCAATGACAGAGTTTGAAAACTTACTCTGGAAATACATTGCTGCATAGATACTGTAGGTCTGGATATGACATGGCATCTCTGAAGATTTTCTAGAAATGGATTCTTCCCAAATGGATTCCGGATTGAGCAGTTGGTGGAGTAAGCTGCTGCAGGACCTGCAGTTCAATTGGATTGGGCACCGCTCCAGGGGGGCACAGGGATCAGACATGGCCTGCAGTGGCACGGAGCGGTGGAGCAGTGGTGGAGACTACCAACAGCTTTGCTTGGCCAGACCAACCCCGCAATGCCACCAGGACAGCGGGCTTTTGTGGCCAAGTAGAGAACTCTACATTTGTAACAACTTTCAGACTTGAATTTTCAAAGATGGCGTCAATACATGAGTAATAGGTTCATCTTGCATTCATGGGAGTCGAAAGGAGACAGGCATTCCTAATTGCCTCCAGAGCTCTTCATAGACCATAAAGTAAGGACGTGGTTGTGTAGGGGAGTGTCTGAAGAAGGGTTCTAACTCGAAAACGCACCCATCCTTTTTATCCGGAGATGCTGCCTAACCATTGAGTTACTCCAGCAGTTGGTGCACATCTACAGTCAGGTAAACTTTGGAGGTACAGAGTTTGTCTCAATTTCAAGTCGCCATGCCAGGAAAACCAGGTCAATGTATTAATATCTAGGAGAATATGGAAAGGTGGAAGGAGAATGGAAAGGTTTACCACCTTTAATTTAATAAAATAGCTGAAAATGCTTTGCATTTCTGAACAAAATTTGCCATGGATCCACATCAGGCCAGATGGTGAGGAGGATGTTTGGAGCATCTGAAAGGAAATGTGTGAAGTGGTGAGGGATAGGAAAGAAATTTCAAAATTGTGAGGGTTTGTAGCTGAGGATGAATTACAGAATGATGAGAATCAATGCTGTACAAGAACATTTACGATCTTTTTATATCAACCTATTCAGAACATATTCTATGCAAAAACGCAATTATGATCCCTGTGCAGAAGAAAACAATATGATTACTGGACAATGATTCCACCATCTCTTGCATTGTCACAACATAAATGTTGCAAGGAATTTTCTCCAGTTCTTCAGTAACATTACCAAACATGAACAAAGTTTTATTGTACACCATATAAGCTAATGTGTTCCATACAAGGGAGATGATGACACACATCACGTTTCTTACCATTCTCTTTCTTGTGGTGTAATCAAAGGGGTGGTTTACTACTTGGTGCCAAAAACATCCGTAGAATTTTTACTTGTGTTAGCTCTTTGAAAGCACCATCTCCCCATCTAGCCAAGAAATCATTTTATAATATGACCCAGCAAAGATGTTATATGGGTGTACATTGTTTAAATAAATTGTTGCATAAAACAGTTATGTGTTCCTATACAGAGTTATCATATTTGCCAGAAATATCTCAATTTGTTTAATGTGCAAGGAAAAATTCAAATTACTAAATAACTCAATAAATTGTTGGCAAGTATTACAATTCTGAGGGGTGGAGACAGGGGAAGTTTTCTCTCTGTGTGTGACTCATGTATTGAGCCAAAGTTTTAAATTGACTTAATCATCAATTAATTTTTGTAATTGCTTTTTCATTTTATGAATACACTAGCATGTTACATAATTATGGGTAGGATGGATAGGGAAAATGGTGCTTGAATTTGGTGGATTCAGAACTATTAGTAAATAAGTTCAGGAAGATCACACATCTCTTTTATTTGGCAGTAGGAGGTAAATTGCTTTCAACTATAAAATGATTGAAAATACATAAGCAACAAAAACAAAAGCTGTTAGAACACAGGATGCCGGAAGAAGATACCTTAGATCTATAGTGATCTTAAGTCTGTCCTTGCAATTCAGGATTCAGTGGATATAAGAAAAGAACCTTCTTGAGCATACTAAGTTTTTGTTTCCTTGTGAAATCCAACTGCTAATTGTTATGCTGTATACCTTGGTATATGTTACCATGCATCAATTCACTATGCAGTTTAAACGAAGACAGAATTATAAGTACAAGAACATTACCAAATGAATAATCCATTGCTGTGCATCTCTATATGATATTAATACAAAAGATATCCAGTCATGAGCAGGCAAAGTCGAGAACACATCAATCATGGTGGATTTCGGATTTTCTCATCATTACTCTGGTTGGGCAATGAGAGAAGCCGCATGAGGGATAAATCTGCTTGAACACATCCTCACCTGCCATGACACACTGGTTGGAGTGGCCACTGCATAGTTATTTTAGTGACAAATTCCTTACTTCCCTCTGTGGGTAATCATTTAGTCATGTGGCATTCCATCCTGGTAAACTTGATTACAAACTGATGTACCAGCTCCAAACTGGGCATCCAATGCAATCTGTAATCCTATGGTCTGGCATGTGTTTCTTACCTTCCATCACAGTGAGGAATGTTGATTCCACTGTGGTGGGTGTTTATGTTAAATTTATTGTGTATTGTGTTCTTTTGTACTTATATGGCTGTATGATAACAAATATCACTGCACCTTAATTGGTGAATGTGACAATAAATGTGAACTTGAACTTGAAACTATAGAATCAACCATAATTGAGGAGCACCAGACATACCTAAAATAGAATTAGTTATTACATATTGGCCAAGCAGCAGAAGCATCATGTAAGAGACATTATGAAGCAATTCCGCAGCCAATAGATCAAAGGTCTACAGCCCGGCCACATCCAATCATGAAAAGTACAGCTCGACTTGTAAATATATCACTGTTATGTGTTCTAGAATCCATTATCCAATGCACTCTGACAATATCTTCATCTTGTTCAGGAAAGTGGATCGCCATCACCTTCTCAAGTGCAGTTAAGGGTGGATAATAAATGCTGGCCATGCTGGAGATATCTACATGCTGAAATGAATGAAAAAAGCACAAACATCAACCTACTTCATAACATATTCTTTTCATAAAATGTAAAGTATCACTCAACCTCTGCACTAACTCCTCCGTGACTCTTTTTTTCAATTCTATTTATATTTTTAGATTATATTATTGGCTGATAATGAAATATTTCACCAGACTATCTCCCCATGTTTCAGTTGGAAATTTGTATTAGCTACTGTTGCCATGCAAACCATTGAGATATCAGATTCAAACTCCAGTCTGCTGAGTCAGCTGATCTTAGTCAAAGTAGCAGTTAAGAATGTAAGATTGTCAAAAAAAATAACAGCAGGAGTAAGCCACTTAGCTCTTCAAGCTCACACTGCCACTCAGTAAAATCATGACTAATCCTTCATCTCAGACCCACTTTTCCTTATCTAAAAACCATTCCGTCTCAGCCTTGAATATTCAAGAATCGAGTATTTAATTGTCAGATGTACTGGCAATGGAACAATGCATAGTGAAAGGCCTGGATAGAGTGAATGTGGGGTTGAGTGGGAAAGGAGAATGGGGTTGAGTAGGAAAGATAGATCAGCCTTGATTGAATAGCAGAGTAGACTTGATGGGCCAAATGGCCTAACTCTGTTAATAATCAGTAATACTAGATAACCAAACCATAACAGAATAAAACTGAAGTCCATGGTGTATCGAAAATAAATTCCATTGTAGATCATAATTGCTGAGGTAGGGGTGTGGTTAGTGTTGTGCGTTAGGAACATGACAGTATGACATGTGTGGTGTGAGCCTTTGAAAATATTAGCTGCCTTTTTGAAGCAGTGCCTCCCGTTAGATCTCTTTGCGGTGGTGAGGTCAGTACTCGTGCTGGACCGGGCAATGTCTACCATTTTCTGCAGCCTCCGTCGTTCGTGGATGACGTTCCTGAACCAGGCCACCACGCAACCAGTCAATGTGCAGTTTACCGTACACCTGTGGACGTTTTATAGAGTATTCAGCAATACACTGAATCTCCTCAATCTTCTGAGGAAGTAGAGGCTGTGGTGATGCAGTCCCTCCCTCAATGCTGCTCCAATCTCTGTTGCCAGTAGATAGGCCAGGAGGAGCTGAGGATCAGCACCAAAGACAGCGCTTGCCTGCCAGAAAACGTTGCCACCATGGACAGTGCTCCGACTAAACTAAAGCCACAGCCAGAGGCGCAACAGCTGCATTCAATTAGCCAGGATTGGATTAAATCCTCTACATCTCATCAACCCTCTTCCTTAAAACCAAGGCTGTTCCAGCCAGTCTGGTGAGAAAATGGGGCACCTCCTTACTAGCTGTGCTTCATTTTGTAGAGGCAAGGCTGAGCCACCAGGACAAGCCCGAGACTGCCAGCATCATTTCACGGAGGAAGACTGAGCTCCAGGGACAAGCCTAAGACTGACAGTGCATCCTCAGCTGCCCGCAGATGATGAGCGACTGCACCCCCAGATGTACCTACACCTTCTCCTCACCATCCTCCTTTACTGTAAATAAACCTTTTTACGTGAGCGCATCCTACCACGGGTGTGTTGGTGTAATCATTGTCCACATGGCGTCATGGTGGAGAATGTAGGCATTTACTATCATTTAAAGCACTACATGGCTACATAAATAGACAAAATTTGACACAGCCAATGAAGCTGGCTTAAACAGAACCTTCAACGAAATGGAAAAGTCATGGAGAGAAAAAAATTACAGGGATTTGAAGTGGGTGCAAAAGAGGAGCAAAAGAACTTGGAAGATCCAGGGACCCAAACTATTGGCTAAAAACATATTTCAAGGGAGGCAATGTCTTTCTATCCCATTCATCAACTAGGGGCAAGGATGAAACTGCTGCATGTTACGTTTTGTTATATATCTTTATAAGTAAATGTGCAAGTTGATGGTGTTGCTGCTGGAGCATTTGCATTGCTAATGTAAATTCCAAATTCCATAGATATCCATAGGTATCTGGATCACACTAATCCATTATTCTTACAGTCAAAATTATTAAATATTAGCAGATTTGGTTGCATTTAAAACAGCACAGATAATGTTTAGGGCCAAAAATAAAAACTTACCTGGAAATATACAAAAATTATTCAATGAGCGAGTGGGGGGTTATAATTTAAGAAGAATATTTAATTTTAAGGTACAAAGAGTCCGCATGACCAGAAAAACATTTTGTATTTCGGTCTGTGGAGTAGGATTGTGGAACAGTTTGAATGTGGAGTTAAAGCAATGTCCAAACATGAACCAGTTCAAAATGACATACAAAAAACATTTTTTCACAAGGTACAGGGATGAAGGGGATGGTTGACAAACAGTGGTTGGTGTTTGTTTATTATTTTGTTTATTATTTATTTATGTTTTTTGGTTACTTCATACATATTACTTGTAAGTGTATATCAGTTGTATGTATATATATGTTTGTATGCATCTCTAAAAATTGTCTGGGGTATTATTATTACTAATTACTTAATTATTATATATGGAAGAAGGGTTTAGGGAGAAGGGGTGAGATTAAATAAGTTATTCTTCTTCTCACTCCTTTTCGAGCTTGTAAAGAAAAAGTGTTGGACATTTAAATTTTGCTTTATGCTTTTCATTGCTTTGCAAATATTGCCTGGAATGTCCAAATGTTTGACTATTTCGATTTTGTTGTTGTTATTTATTCCTATTTATGTCTTTACTTGTTCGGAACAAATAAACTAATAAATAAAGAAATAAATAAATAAATGAATGAATATTGCATTCAGAAAGCAGTAAATAAAGCTGTAAAGTGTTTTTCTGAAAATACCAGTTTCATTCTGTGCCAATTTGATCCCCCCCACTGCCTGAGGAACTCACATTTGTTCACAGGACTGAAACCCCAACCCTCCCTCAGCAGTAAAAAAACACAATGCTGGTTACATTTTCCCTGCAGTGCCTCTGCTGTCATTCAGCGATAGCATTTCAAAGGTTTCAAAGATTTCAAAGGTCTCAAAGGTCTTTTATTGGCACATGTAACAATTAAGGTACAGTGATATGCGAATTACCATACAGCCATATGAAAAAAAAAGCAACAAGACACACAGCTACATAAAAGTTAACATAAACATCCACCACAGTGGATTCCCCACATTCCTCACTGTGATGGAAGGCAAAAAAGTTCTTCCATCCTCTATTCTCCCACAGTCGGGGCAGTCGAACCATCCGTTGGGGCGATGAAAACTCCCGCATTGGGGTGATCGAAGCTCCCGTGTCGGGGCAGTCAAAGCTCCTGTATCTTGGAGTTCCCGAAGTCGGCATCTAACCAGAAACCGCGGGCTCCGTGATGTTAAGTCCGCAAGCAATGGGTGGAGCTCCAAGGTCGATCCCTGGCAGAGAGATCATGGGCTCCGCGATGTTAAAGTCCACAGGCAACCGCGGTGGAGCTCTCAAAATCGGTCTCCAGCAAAGGCCGCCAGCTCCTCGATGTTAGGTCGCAGTGCGGACGGAGATTCGATATGGAAAAAAATCGCATCTCCGTCGAGGTAAGAGATTAGAAAAAGAGTCCCCCAACCTCCCCCCTATCCCCCACATAAACACAAAAGAAGAAAGGACAGACAGACTGTTGGCGAAGCAGCCATTGCTGGCACCACCCGTTATTTCACCTTTTACATCTGCTGGCTTAGGTATATTTTGATCACAAAAAAAGAACGACCAATCCAATCTGACATGACTCTCCCAACAAATTATTCTGACTCAAAGATGGAAAATCTTAGTGACAGAGATATTAATTAACTAGCAGTTAGGCACCAATAACTGTTCATAGAAACATAGAAACATTGAAATTAGGTGCAGGAGTAGGCCATTCGGCCCTTCGAGCCTGCACCGCCATTCAATATGATCATGGCTGATTCATTGAAGCTCAGTTCGAGTTCTGTTAGGACCAAATGCTATTGGAAGTACAAACCAACGAATTACATTTCAAAAAAGGGAGGGACAGTGTTTGACATTAAGGTCAAAATAGTGCATGACTTTAAAAGGAATTTGCATGAGGTAGTTTTCAATGTGCCTGATGTCCTTGTCCCACTAGACAATAACAGTCAAGGTTTTGAGAATTTTGTTGATCCTTTGGTGTAATGCAGGCACAGTGCAATGGTGGTGGGAGGAGGCTTACCATCTTCCACAAACCCAATCTGCTGAATCCTAAGAGGTAGCTGCCAGATTGGGTCAGTGGAAGGTAGTGGGGAACTAACAAGAGATGAACGTATTTGCTTTAGAAACATGTGGTGACTGCATAGTCTCCTGCAGTGGAACAGGCCCATAAGTTATCTCATTAAAGATGAGATCAAAGCTGTACAGTACTGCCACAACTAATATAGCAGGTTATTAAACAGCGAACAAGAGCAGGAGGATTCTTCCGAAGACAACCAGTGATGGTGGCCTGAAGCAATTTTGACCTAATTCAAACACGTGCCAAAGGGCTTTCTGTGTAGATTTCCCCCATCCCTCCACTACCAATTCAGATGCCAGACAAGACAGTTTAATTCACTATACCAGGTAGCAAGAAAAGATGAGACCACAGAATATAGCAAAGGCTATGGGATCAGACAATATTGTGGCTGAAAACTGAAGACCGGTGCTTCAGAGCAAGCTGTACGGGAACACCACTGCCTCCAAGTTACACAGCATCATGACTTGAAAATATATATCACAACTCCTTCATCTAAGTGAATCTAATCCTGGAATTCCCCCCATAATAGCACCCTGGCAATATGTTTACCAGAGGACTGCAGTCATCAAAGAAAGCAGCTCATTACCATATTATCCATGGCAATTAAGGATGAGCAGTAAATGTTGGCCTTTCCAATGATACTCAAATCCAAAGAATGAGTAAGTATAAAAGGGAAATTCTTACGTTGAATCATTAACATTTCTCTTGATGCATGTGGGGATTTACAGGCAACAGACAATCTATGTTCCCACGATGTGACTTCCCATTCTAGGACATCCAAGATGTTCTCTTTCTTGAGTAAATGTAGATTGGCCTTGGCTGTCTTAGATGGATCCCTCACCCAAGTCTCCTCTATATCTGCTCTCACATCACTCTCACCCAAACAGAACAAGGATAGAGTTCCCCCCATCCTTAGTTTACACCCCACCAGTCTCTAACCTCATCTACTGCATTTGCTGCACCTTATGTGGTCCCCTCTACGTCAGCAAGACCAGACAGAGTCTAGGTGGCTTTGTCGCCAAACACTTGTACCCTTTAATTGACCACAGAATGCGCCTATTTATAGAAACAAGTTTCTGTGGTCTTGAAAGGATTGATGTTAAACATTGCTCCACTTTCACTGCATAATCATGTATTTGCATTCAGTGGCATTATGTAAAACTATGTAATTACTGAATTACTGTGAGTTCTGCCATCTGCAAACAGAATTTCAGAGTTACCTGTTGATAAACACTTTGGGTTAGGTCATTTTGCATAAATAAAACTGATTATTGTCTGGGAGCAACGAACAGTGTACAAAACCTCAAAATAACAGCACGGTAAATTAATTTATAATAAATGAGCGCATTGGGTCCTGAGTCATACAAACTGCCAACCTCTTCAGCTCGGAGCTTACTGACTTTGATAGTTGTTGCGGTCAGTAAATTGATCGTATCGTCTCTGGTCACAGAGTGCTAATGATCCATTTTGCTGTTTGGTGGTTTCAAGTGGACACCACACTTGACGAGCATGTTAATAGTCATAGAGCCATAGAATAATACGGCACATTGACCAAGTTGCCTGCTGGAGCTTATACATTGCTGTTGGGCCATATCCCTCTAAACCTTCCTATCCATGGATGTGACTAAAAGCCTTGAAACATAATTGTACTTGCCTCTATCACTACATCTGGTAGCTTGTTCCTCATACCCACCACCCTCCGTACGAAAAAGTTACATTGGGTCTCTTTTAAAATTTTCTTCTCTCATCTTAAATCTACGCACTGTATTCTGCTGTATTCTGGGGGAAAAAGACTGTGAACAGTCTTTGCCTATGCCTCACAGACTATGCCTCTCATGATTCGATATACCTCTATATGGTCACTACTCAGCCTCCAATGCTTCAGGGAAAATAGTCCCAGACTATCCCGTCTCTCCTTATAACTCATGCCCTCCAGACACCCTTGTCTGGCTTTTTTGTACCCTTTCTAGGTTAATGTCACCCTTCCTATATCTCGGTGACCAGCACTGCACCCAGTATGCCATCTGTGTTATTGCCAACATCTTGCACAGTTGCAATATGACGACCGACTACTGTATTCAATAATCAGGCCAATGAAAGCAAGCGTGCTAAATGCCTTCTTCATCATCCTGTCTATATATGTTGCCATGTTCAGGGTATTATATACTTGTACCCCAAGGTGTCTCTGTTCTACAACACTGTGAAGACCCCAGCCATTAATTATACTCTGCCTTGGTTGTACCAACCAAAACACTTCACACGTGTCTGAGAAATTCCATTTGTAATTTCTTGGACCATTTCCCCATTTGTTCTGGATCGTGTTCTTATCTTAAATAGTTAACCATGTCACCTACATTTTTATTCATATTGTCAAACTAGACGATGATCAACTGAACCAGCGCCAATCCCTGTTGTGCACCACTGGTCACAGACCTCCAATCTGAAAAGCATTTGAAGCCCTTGCTAACATCAATGAAGACAACATCTACTGCCCTGCCTTCATCAATCCTCTTGGTCACTGCTTCAAAAAACTCAATCACGTTCATGAGACACAACTTCCCCCACTCGTAGCCATGGTGACCATCCCTAATCAGTCCTTGCCTTTCCAAATACAGGTAGTTCATGTCTCTGAGAATTCCCCCAGTAATTTTCCTACATCTAATGTTAGGCTCACTGGCCTGTTGCTTCCTGGCTTGTACTTGTAGCACCTCTTAAATAAAGGAACAGTAGCCAACAGGCAACATTTGAACAACATACCTCTACAGCCGTGACTAATAAAGTTACATATATCTCTGCCAGGACTCCAGTAATTTCTTCCCTACCTTCCCACAATGTACAAAGATATACATGGTCAAGGCCTGGGGATTTATCCACCTTAATGTCCTTCTTCCCCTTTTGTAATGTGGAAATGTATCAAAATATCGAGACCAATGTGGCATGGTCCCAGAGGACTCAAGAGCGGCCAATGTCTTTCCTTTGTTTAAGACAGGATGAAGAGAGAATCCAAGGAAATATAGGCTGGTGAGCCTCACATCAGTGGTAGGAGAATTATTGGGGCGAACTCTTCAGAATTTACTCCCATTTGGAAAATAATGGGCCAATTAGCTTTGTAGGTGGCATGACACATAATTTAGTTTTTTTCAAGGAGATGACAAAGGAAGTTGATGAAGGTGGGGCATGTACATGGATTTTGGTAAGGGTTTTGATAAGATCCCTCATGGGAGGTTGATCCAGAAGGTTAAGATGTACGGGATTCATGATGACTTGGTCGTAGGAGTTGGAACTGGCTTATTCATAGAACACACAGGGTTGTGGTAGAAAGTAGATATTCTGACTGTACACCTGTGACCTGTGGAGTTTCACATGGGATCTGTGCTGGGACCTCTGTTGTTTGTGATATACGTTTGCTGGGGTCACCAAAATTGGAGGAGTTGCAGACAGTGAGGAATGCTGTCCGGTGAAAGATCAGTTGCAGTAATGGGCAGAGAAATGGGAGATGGAGTTTAACCCAATGCATCATGAGGTGTTGCACTTTAGGAGGTTGAATGTAAGGAGACTATACAGTTAATGGCAGGACACTTAACAGCAATGATTTACAGAGAGATATTGGAGTCCAAATTCATAGCTCACTAAAGATGGCAGAACAAGTAGATAGAGTGGTAAAGAAGGCATATGGTATGCTTGCCTTCATTGCTAGGGGTATTGCAAATATGAGTCAGGAAGTCATGATACTGCTGTATATGACTTTGGCTAGGTGTATTTGTAGATATGTAGTCCATCAGTTTATGAAGAGCTAAAGGGTACCTGTGGCCCTTTAAGGGTCAATGTTGTCATCTACATGTGGATCTACAGTCTTACATTAAAGTGTGTGGTGGGGGTGTGGGGCAGGGGGAGTGTGGGGGGGGGGGGGGGGGGAGTGTGGGGGGGGGGGGGTTGGGGGAGGGGGAACCTTCAAAACCTTCATAACTTTTGTACTATTTCACACCGATCGGAACAAAACTTATTTGACTTGCAGCAGAGGAGAATGGTGAGTAAGGTGGCAAAATATCGTAGCGCTATGGGGGATCGTTTTTGTGCAAATTTAATTACAATGCAGACAGGAAGTGGTCAAGATGACAGTTTTAGAGATAGATAGATAGATAGATAGATAGATAGATAGATAGATAGATAGATAGATAGATAGATAGATAGATAGATAGATAGATAGATAGATAGATAGATAGATAGATAGATAGATAGATAGATAGATAGATAGATAGATAGATATCAAAGTGCAGAAATCGAGGGATATGAGCCATGTACAGGCAGATGTGATCAGTTTAACTAAGTATCATGTTCGGCACAAACATTGTCGGCCGAGGGCCTGTTCTTCTGTTGTTCTATGTTCTATTCTCTTTATTGAATTACCTAGCTTCCATAACCTTATGCACAGTAAATACAGATGAAAATTTTTAATGTAAGACTGTAGATCCACATGAAGATGACAACGTTGACCCTTAAAGGGCCACAGGTACCCTTTCGGCTCTTCATAAACTGATAGAATTTTGTACGATTCTACCTTACCTTATCTGTAAAGACAATCTCATCTCTTATTGCCCTCTCAATTTTTGACACAGCTCACAAGATGGCTTATTTTCAGGCCTACCCCCTACCCTCCCCTTAACTGCAATAGTGAGGAAATCAATTGGTCTGTGACAGCCAGTAACTCTCAAAATGGGCCTTAAAAATCCACATTGTGATTTGACGAAAAGTGAGGTGGGTTGTCATGATATAGCACTCTGCGGTTTCCTAATGGCGCTCTTGAGTCTTGGGTATTGATGCACGCAACTGAACAGTCAGAGAATTAAAACTCATGAGGCAACTGATTTACTGGAGGTGGAGCTGCTCACAGAATGGTGCAGATCCCACAACCTCACTCTCAATGTGGAAAAAACTAAGGAGATGGTGATCGACTTCAGGAGGGCTGGAAAACAACATCACACTCCGCTGCATATTGATGGAGCTGCTGTGGAGAGGGTCAGCAGTGTGAAGTTCCTAGGACTCCACCTGGCGGATGACCTGACCTCTACGACCAACACCACAGCAGTGATCAAAAGAGCTCAGCAGCGGCTCCACCCTCTCCGGAGACTAAGGAAAGCAGGTCTCCCTACTGCTCATCTAAGGACCTTCTACAGGGGCACCATAATGACCTACGGCATCACTTCCTGGTTTGGGAGCTGCAAGGCTTACGAACAATATCAACTCAACAGGATAGTGAAGGCAGCCAGCAGGATCATTGGTGCCCCACTCCCTTTCCTGTTGGAGATCTACAAGAAGCGGAGCATCAGTAGAGCCATCTCCATCATCAAGGACCCCTACCACCCATCACACCACATCTTCTCCGTTCTGCCATCTGGGAAGAGGTACAGGAGCATCAGCTGCAAAACCAGCAGGATGCTCCACAGCTTCTTCCCACAGGCAATAAGACTGATTAACGGACTGTGTCCCCTCCCCAAATATCGTTCACCAAAACATTCAACCTCGTCCATACTTTGACAGCTAGGCACCTGTCAAAGTAAAGCCACTGTCGGTCGGAATGTCTGTTTTTATTCTATTGTAAATTTTAGGCCTACTTTCTGTTTTTAGACATGGTAATTTTAATTTGTTTTTAAAGCTCTATGTATTTATCCTTTTTTACTAACTACACTGAATGGAAACTGATTGAGCAACGTTTTTTCGTTTCCTCTGTGTATGCAAGTACTCAATGAAAATGATATTAAAGAAATACTGATACTGATACTGATACTGATACTGATACTGATTTACAAAAGTTCAGAGACTCAGTGAAGTTCACTAAATGAATGTAAGATCACTATTGCAATACAGTAAAACTTTTTTTTCCATTTCCAAACTGTGTTCAAAGAGAATCAATTTAGCAGCGAAGAACCATGGCTTTTGAGACATTGCTAAATGGTTTGGAGCATTTTAATAACTGTCCAGGTAGACCTGAATGACCCGTCTTCCTTCTGAACTGAAATGTAGCTTTTGGACTTCATTTCTGCCAAAATTGTTTTGAGTATTTTGGATCCTGAACTACTTAACCTGAAATTAAAGGAAATTGGAAGTTGCTTAGCAAAAGGCTCCACTATTGGAGTCAACAGTGATCTACCAAGGACGAATCTTTAGCTGCAGGTAACAGCCTGCCTCTCATTGCTGTCTCTTCTTGCTCACTGCACTCCAAATTACCTCATGCTTTTGCAGTCAAACCTATAAAACCTTTGAAAGTTTCCATTATATTCCAACCTTTACAATTTTTGCACTGCAACAATAATCTTTACAAAAAAAACATGAAAAGTGTTGGCTTTTTCTGAGCTTGAAAAAATCTGGATAGTACATAAATATGATTTTCTCTGAATGTCCACAATATGTAATTCTGAAGAGACAGGGCAGGTTCGCAATCACTTCTTATAGTTAAATTATATAATTCACTATTTTCTTGAAATATAGTGAACAATATTAGATTAATTAATTTAAATCTATCTGTGGGCCTATATTTTGTTAAAGGTATTAATACTTGCATATATTTTCAGTCTATATTTGTTTTCTTACTGTTGTCATCCTTGACATGATTTTATGACATCTCTATTGGATTATTAATATTCAAAATGCTGTAATTTTACCATCTTGCCACAGGGCAGCATTACATCAACCAGGATTTTACAGAAAAAGCCAATAGTTCCCAAACATCGTGGCAGAATTTTGCTGACAATTTCTTGACTGGGCTCCAAAGCTTGTCTCCACATGGAATCTTGCAATGGCAATTACACGAATAACCAGTGCCAATTCTAATTTACTAAGGAGTCAGGACTTCTGATCATCTGACTGCAGATGGACAATTGCAGCGAAAAAGCATCAGGTAATTTACATTTTTTAATATTAGTTGTTTAACGTTTTACTTGCTTTAAACGATTCTCCAGTAATTCCAGTTATTATCGTTTTTAACCTTATCAAAAATGTTTAATTGTTTTGATATGGATTTTTCATGATTCTGAGGGAAATTCTCAATCTTTCACTGTTATAGAGAGGTTTGACTGCAGCTGTATGTTTCCTGCGTTGAACTTACCTAAAGGGCCTGTCCCACTTGGCCGTCATTTGCGCCTCATTTACGCATCATATGTAAAATAGGATGACGCGTTGTGACGCACGGGTAGCGTGAGGGTAGCGCGGGACGGGCGCATGGAGAGGCGTGGAGGAGTGTGGAGTTGCGTGCAGTATCGCGCAGCGCTCCAGGATTTCGTGCTGCATGAAATCTTCGCGTGCCACCTGCGCGACATATCGCGTACGCACGCTGACGCATTGGGTAAGCACGCTGATGCATTGGCATCGCATGCTGCATCCCACCGTCTCACGTGTACCGCGTGGTGATGCATGGTTATGTGCGTAACCATTAGAATACCGTGCGCCGCATGGTATTCTAATGACGTCACACGCACCAGACGGCATGATGATGCGTGATTTGTGCGCGACGTTGCGCGTAATGACGCGTCGACTTATTCTACATATGACGCCTAAATGAGGCGCAAATGACGGCCAAGTGGGACAGGCCCTTAAGGCTCTCTAGGTGATGCCTCATTTATGTTGATGGTACCTTTGTTACTTAAGGATTTGGTTCTTTTGTCCAGCTACTTGAGGGAAATCATATAATGGCTTTGAGCACATAAGACAGTGAGATCATTGTTGACTTCAAAGGTTTCAATGGTCTTTTATGGTCACATTGCACCAATGACGGTACAGTGATGTACAAATTACCATACAGCCATATGAAAAAAAAGCAACGTCACACAACTACATAAAAGTTAAAATAAACATCCACCACAGTGGATTCCCCACATTCTTCACTGTGATGGAAGGCAAAAAAGTCCAATCTCCTTCCACTTTATTCTTCCACGGTCGGGGCAGTTGAACCATCCGTCGGGGTGATCGAAGCTCCCGCAGCTGGCGGTCGAAGCTCCCGCGTCGGAGCGGTCGAAGCTGCATATAAAATCTTGGCCATTCCCTCAAATCAAAACAAATCGGAGGTCTTGTTGTAGTTGTATAAGACATTGGTGAGACCGCATTTAGAATATTATGTTCAGTTCTGGGTACCATGTTATAGGAAAGATATTGTCAAGCTTGAATGGGTGCAGAAAAGATTTATGAGGATGTTGCCAGGACTAGAGGGTGTGAGCTATAAGGAGAGGTTGAGTAGGCTAGATCTCTATTCCTTGGAGCGCAGGAGGATGAGGGATGAGGGATGATCTTATAGAGGTGTATGAAATCATGAGAGGAATAGATGGGGTAGATGCACAGTCTCTAGTCTAGAGTAGGGGAATCGAGGACCTGAGGACATAGGTTCAAGGTGAAGGGGAAAAGATTTAATAGGAATCCGAGGGTTAACTTTTTCACACAAAGGGTGGTGGGTGTATGGAACAAGGTGCCAGAGGAGGTAGTTGAGGCTGGGACTATCCCATCGTTTAAGAAACAGTTGGACAGGTATATGGATAGGACAGGTTTGGAGGGTTATGGACCAAGCGCAGGCAAGTGGGACTAGTGTAGCTGGGACAATGTTGGCCGGTGTGGGCAAGTGGGCTGAAGAGTCTGTTTCCACACTGTATCACTCTATGACTATGACTCTAAAACCTATCAAAAGGTTTGGTGAAAATTCGTAATCAGAAAGATTTTCGACAATAACTTTCCCAGTTACAAAGTTTCTGATGTAGAAAGCACATACAATGAAAAAATAACATGATTAGATTTTTCTAGTAGATTATCCCTTGTGTCTATTAACGCCTTCAATGATATTTTACGGGCTTCAAATTTTCTTATAATCCCAACCTTAGACATAATTTTTGCTCACAACTGTGTACGTACTGTATGTGCGCTGATTTCCAAGAATACCTCAAAAGCTGTTAGACTGCTGTATTGATAACACATTCTTCATTAATGTCAATCAATTTCTGTCCATTTGCATCTGAAATTTAATTGAGAAAAGAATAAGATGGGTTTCAAGTGTTTTATTTTGAAACAGAAGTGAAGTGTCTGAAAGTGTTTACGTCTGTATCATTGATAATTTGTGCACCCCTAATCTGATTGTATTGTTATTGATTTGATTTTATATATCAAGTCATTTTTTAAGCTGGAAGGAAGAATATTTTAAATATTAATGTTGTATTTTCAGAGGGATTAATTGTGAAACCAACTAATCATCTCACAATTCCCCCTCAAATATAGTCGTTATAAATGCACTATAGTTAGTCTATATGAATTAGAGTGAATTAGCAAGATTGAGAAATGCCATCAAATAAAGTGTCTTTCTTAAATCTTGAATTGTATTATCAAAGAAAATACATTTAATTCTTAAAGCAAATAATTCTTCAATATAGGACGTGGGAATGAGAGAGAAAAAGGGGGGAGGTGGGAAAGGAAGAAATTTCAATGCAGGAGTAATTCCAAAGGGAAGGGGCAGAGATACTGATGAGGGTAATGATCCGGTCGGAAAAGAACAAATTTAGCTGGAGTGCATGAGTAATTGGGAATGCAATGATATGGAAACTAGAAAAAGACATTTTGTTCTTTTGGATTGATAGTTTCATTATAATTTAATAGCAGCTAGTAGACCCATTTATAAGCCCGTATCCAAATGTAACACTTTCCTGCAGATCATCATATCATGCTAGTGACCATATTTAATTTATTGGGATCAAGGCCGATAGAAGATAGCAATGAGTAGAGATAGAGGGGTCTAGAAGCCAAGGAATCGCAAAAATTAAGAAATTGCAGCAGGAGGTACAAACCATAGCCTAGAGACAATGGACCCACTCAAGAATGAGCTGTATTTACTGTTCAAAGTGTATCAGAGATCAAAAACTAACACACTGAATTTGCACCACGTTTTTAGGGTATATGTAATTCCACTGATATGTTCAGATAAAGTCTTATTTGTTTCTCGTAATGAAAATCATGCTGGTTCCAGTGTCTCGCTCCCTTCAATGCTCAGTTTTCAAAAATAAGCACATAATGTTGCTCTGTTGGCTCAGCAACAAAATCCATTGTCCAGGAGACGGATGCACTAGGAAATATTATATCTCCTCCAGAGATTGATCTCAAACTCCACTGTCACTTTTGTCCCTGACCCAGCAGTTTCTTCTGATTGTTGTTCAGCCCAAATCTCATGCAGAGACCTCAGCCACCGCCTGACTCTGTCACATGTTACATATTAACTGCAGCTGCATGGTGTGGGCAATCTCTTATGCGAACTATGTTATACTAACAGTCTATTCTTTTCACATTGTTTTATCTTTTCCCATGCCCCTGCCCTTCAGTATCTGCCCTCTTTCAATTTCTCTTTCAATTCTGCTCCAATTGTTCTATTATATCACTTACTATTTTATAGATATTTTGTCTAATGCTATTCCTGTTGTGCCCTTTCTGGCACCCCAAATACTTTAGACATTCTTTCCCTTTATCATTTGTTAACTATGGCAACAGTGTGTTCCCTGCACCAAATCTACCGGTGATGCCTGCCTACTCTATTCCAAAATCATTTTTCAAACCCGTGAACTTTACCACCAAGGGCAAAGGCACCAGATGCATGGAACCCTTCAAATTGCGTGTCATCCTTGTTTGGAGATATTGATAATATTGGCCATTTCAGTGTCTGACAAAATGGAGGAAACCTGCTTGGCATCTTTTTGCAAAGGCTGCAAAGACCATGAGGATCGTGGTTCCAGTATGTCTGGGGCCTGGGAGGAAGTTAAATACAGGGTGATGTCCAGATGTCCTCTTAATTGTTAATATGTATGAGGGTTTTGCAGAAGGAACTGAGTCCTGCTGCAAATGCATGATCAGGATTGGTTGGGGAATGGTATGTTATAATACCACTGTTAACTATGTTGTTTAAGAAGGAACTGCAGATGCTGGAAAATCGAAGGTAGGCAAAAGTGCTAGTGAAACTCAGCGGGTGCGGCAGCATCTATGGAGCGAAGGAAATAGGCAATGTTTCGGGCCGAAACCCTTCTGCAGACTGATGTACGGTGGGGAAAGAAGAGGGGAAGAGGAGGAGTCAGAGGACTGAGGGAGAGCTGAGAAGGGGAGGAGACAATAAGGGTTACCGTAAATTGGAGAAGTCAATGCCCAAGCAAAATATGAGGTCCTGCTCCTCCAATTTCCGGTGGTGCTCACTTTGGCCATGGAGGAGGCCCAGGACAGAAAGGTCGGATTCGGAATGGGAGGGGGAGTTAATGTGCTGAGCCACCGGGAGATCAGGTAGGTTATTGCGGACCGAACGGTGGTGTTTGGTGAAACGATCGCCAAGCCTACGCTTGGTCTCACCGATGTAGATCAGCTGACATCTAGAGCAGCAGATGCAATAGATGAGGCTGGAGGAGGTGCAGGTGAACCTCTGTTGCACCTGGAACGACTGCTTGGGTCCTTGAATGGAGTCGAGGGGGGAGGTAAAGCGATAAGTGTAGCATTTTTTTGCGACTGCATGGGAAAGTGCCCAGGGAGGGGGTGGTACGGGTGGGAAGGGAAGAATTGACTAGGGAGTTGCGGAGGGAGCGGTCTTTGCGGAAAGCAGACTGGGGGGAGATGGGAAGATGTGGCGAGTGGTGGGGTCACGTTGGAGGTGGCGAAAATGACGGAGGACTATTTGTTGTATGTGACGGCTGGTGGGGTAGAAGGTGAGGACTAGGGGGACTTTGTTACGAGTGGGGGGATGGGGAGAGAGAGCAGTGTTACGGGGTATTGAAGAAATCCGGGTGAGAGCCTCATTTATTGTAGGGGAGGGGACATGAGGACATTTCCGATGCCCTGGTGTGGAACACCTCATCCTGGGAGCAGATGCGGTGTAGACGGAGGAATTGGGAGTAGGGGATGGAGTCCTTACAGGAAGCAGGGTGGGAAGAAGTGTAGTCTAGATAGCCGTGGGAGTCAGTGGGTTTATAGTGGATGTCGGTCAGAAGTCTATCACCTGAGATGGAGATAGTGAGGTCAAGAAATTATAGGGAAGTGTCGGAAATGGTCCAGGTGTATTTGAGTGCCGGATAGAAGTTGGTGGATTGTTCAACGTATCCTACAAAGAGGCAGGCATAACTATGTTGCATGGTCTTTGCACTGTTATTTGTGATTGGTCAAGGCAAGGGGCCTTGCCCAAGTTGTTTTTATTACCTGGTGAAATGTTTCTTTACTTAGGGGAACTGTTTTCCATTAGGAACTTTATGTAGAAACAATGTAATGAGATATGTTCTGATTGAGTTAGGGAACTGTCAATTAATGTATTGTATTGTAAATAAGCTCTTCTAAGCCTCCCCCCCCCCCCCCCCCCAGTCTAATTCAGTCAATAAAACATTGATTCAAGCACTGGAACAACTAATCATTATTTTTGGATAGAACAACAAATTCCCCTATACGATACCTAAACCACGGCAGGTTCGATCTTTGTATCTGCCTGGCCAAGCCCTTCAGCCTTGTGCAAGTAGAAACACTTCAAAAGGTCACGCAGTCCCAAGCACTCTTCCAGAAGATCGACAAAGGACCTCGTGGGGGCTGCCTTTGTAAAAGGCAGGGGAGATCTATTTACAATTCAATCAAACATATTAATTACAACATTATTGACAGTTTCACAGACCAATAACAGTATCTCCCTCACATTGTTGCAGGAGAAGCTTCCAGAAGAAGCTAACTTAACTTGAATAATGCAACATTTACTCTGGAATCTAAACAAACCTGTCAGGGGCTCAACACTTAAACCAATCAACAAACAGCAGGGTAACCGTCTAGCAACATTATTTACAATATGCACACCTAGTTTGCATTAATCCAATCAACTTCATGCATTGTACACTTCCTTGGAGGTCCTCTGCAGAAATCCCATTCATTCTGTCAATTGAATATGCAGCACTGACCTGGGCCCTAGACCTACTGGCACCATTCAGAAGCTTGTCCTATTTCTGCAGAGAATATCAGACTTGACCAAAATGGCCTAACAATACACAAATCCTTACTAAATGTTGGTGCTATGGCTGCTCTGTTTTAGCCAGGATTAACAGTATGACCTTTATTTATGATTGGTTTGTAGGGGTTGCATGTTTTTCGCGCCATGGGTCCGATACAGTATATAAGAGGGGAGAGCATGTGAGTCTGTGTCGATCTTCTGGGGGAGCACTTGAGACCGTGCTGACCTGCTGGAGGTGTCTATTCGCAAGAGGCTGAAGGGCTTGGACGAGTAGAGACATGGATCGGGCCTGCGGTGTTGGCTACGTATCATATAGGGTAGTGTATTTTGTGATTGGAAATAAAGTGAGTTGATCCAGTGCTTGACTCGGTGTTTTACTGAACCAGACTAATGGAGTGAGAATAGGAGCAGAATTAGCATATCCCCCAATCCCATGATTGTCACTGGATCTAAATCCTGGCTCCCTCATTAATCGGGAATGTAAGTTGCTTTGTGCAACCAAAGCCAAGGATCCAGAGGGGAGCCAGATTCCAGACTGTGGGCCAGAAATGCCATAGGAACCATGGCTATGGTCCAGACCACCTGGAATCGGGAGCGTGGTTAGATTTGCAACCAGAGCCATGATCCAGTGATGTGGTGCGTTTGATGGGCAGACGTAGCAATTTGTAGGAGACTGAGGGGAAGTGTTGAGGCAGGTTGGTTATATGTGGAAACATAAGAAGATAAGAAGGAGAAAAAAATAATCTGGTGGAACCAGGTGAGCGAGAGGAGGGGGGTGGTTAGAGTCAGAGGCTGGTAGATGATAAGTGAAACTAGGTAAGGAGAGGGATAATTGGCAGGTGCAACTAGGTTGGGGAAGAAATAGGAATGATGAACCAAGTGAGAAGAAACATACGCATACAGGTACGTGGGTGATGGGCAAAAGGAACCCGATGGGAGAAGGCAATTAGTCCAGGTAATAAGTGGGAGTGAGGGAATGAAAAAGTTGAACAACGGAGGGAGAACCTGAGTGAACTGTTGGGAGTGAGAAAGGAACACCAAAGGTATGGAGGGACATCCCCTTTCACGCCACTAGTCTCCGCATCGAGTATATATTCCTTTGCCACTTCCTACCTGCTTGACGCACTGAGTTGTTCCAGCAGTTTATTTTGTGCCAGATTCCAGCATCTGTACTTGCTTGTGTCTCAATGTCAAAGGTAGTTTGAAAGAAAATAAGAAAGGGAGAGAAAGAGGCATTAAGAAAAGAAAAAGAAAAAAAATGAATACTTTGTTCAAGAAAACAACTTTGCCTTTAAGAAAATTCAATTGATGCTTTGCTGTTTCATTCCCATAAGACGTAAATTCCACTGCGGAAGCTCTGTAATAGCTTTCTGTACTGCCTACAATACATAGAAAAATAGGGCTCATTTTGATAATGGAACATCTAATAAGACGTTTATGAACAGGATAATCAGACTTTCTTCGTTTTGATAATGCAGCGAATCGTCATTAAGCTTCCAAGCCCCATCTGTCATGCACAGAGTAGATATGTCTGTTCTTCAACAAATTAGTCACTGTTTATTCTTTCAGTTCAGCTCATTGACATTTGAAGGCTATCTTCCTGAGATGTGCTAAATGGACTTATAATTTGTTTGATGCACCAGTAATATGAAGGTCAGAACAAACTTGAATCTCCTACATTGACCTTGTTTTACATACATATTGCCGGTTTTATTTGTTTTCTGACCCAGCCTCCTTCCCACTTATCTGCAACATTTATCTATAACAATTAAAACAAATCCTATATATTACTGTCTTGTGCCTAGTACATCTTAGATCATATTTGAAATAATGAAATTTGCTCAATGTTTGCAGAGACACTCTAAAGATTAGGATAAAGGCTAAACCATTAATTGTTTGGGTCTTGAGCCAATGCTTGGAGATGTATAGTGCCTGAGCCAGGTAAAAATCAGTTAAGTCTGGGGTTTCAGAAACAAGGCATAGGGGTCCAGGGAAGGGATATAGAACAGGGTTCAGAGGGGAGTGGATCCGCTGTGATGAATGGGGTTGGAAGTGTGGAAGAGCCTGAAATTGAAGGCCGGATGATTGGTGGGTGTGGGTGGGGTTAAATTCACACATAAAAGAAAGCCTGTAAGTGAAAAAGGTGACTGGCCAGAGATGGCTACCATATGCAAGACTACCCTGTGGACAGTGTGGGCCATTCCAACGTGAATAAAAATCCCAGACATGGCATCCCAATCCTGAAGGGCATGTTGCTCAGCTCCAACTCAGCTCCAGTGCAGGAAGGAATGTTATTCAAAGAATGAAAATCAGAGACCTAGGTTCAATCTTGACCTCGGATGTTGTCTGTGTGGAGTTTGTACATTCTCCCCATGATCACTTGGGAATCTTTTCAGGTATTCTATTTTCCCACAATTCCAAAGACATGTGGTTAATGAAGTTATCTAGATTATCTAATACTGTTAAATAGTCTATATTAGTGTTCAGATAAATGGTAGAATCACGGGTTTGATGAAGACGTGGGAAAAATGAAAAAAGTGGGATTGGTGCAATTGAGTTATTGATGTTGGACACTAGAATGAAGGACATATTTATGTGCTATATCTCTCTGTAAAAAAATTGATTTCATAGCAGACAAAACCATGAACTCACACAGTCTGAAGAAGGGTTTCGGCCCGAAACGTCGCCTATTTCCTTCGCTCCATAGATGCTGCTGCACCCGCTGAGTTTCCCCAGCAATTTTGTGTACCATGAACTCACACAGCCTACTTTTGAAACATTCCTCTTTATCGCGGTTCAATAGAGCACAGCAGTCTGAGCCAGAAGGTTGTGTGCAACATGTGGATACTGGAAAAGGTTAAACTCTGTTTCCCTCCCCACAACAACTGGTCTCACTGGTACCAGGAGTATTCCCAGCAATTTCTGTTTTGAATTAAGCTTTTCAGCATCTGCAGTGTGTTACGTTTGCAACTTCTGCTGCTACACCATCTTTGAAAGGGAAGTTAAACTGTATCCCCATTTAGTTCTCACGTGAACTAAAATGAGACCTATGCCACTCTTTAAAATAGTGGGGAAATATATCCCTGTATTTCTGGATCACGTTTAATTCCAATCAACCTTTAGATTTAATCTTTAGACTTTAGAGATACAGCACAGAAACAGGCCCTTCAGTCCATTGAGTGTGCACCGACCAGCCATCCCCGTACACTAACCTACAAACTAGGGACAATTTAAATATTTTTACCAATTTTTACCGAAGCCAATTAACCTACAAACCTGCATGTCTTTGAGTTGTGGGAGAAAATACAAACTCCGTACAGACAGCACCATAGTCAGGATCGAATCCGGGTCTCTACTGCACCACTGTGCCAACTAGATTGTGAAATACTATGTGGGAAACCATTTTGATTCTGATGGCTCATCACATCCAAACAAATGATTTATGTCCTTCATTGGTATTTTCCTTCTTTTGCTGTTCATTTCAATAAAGCAAATATTGTTTTAGTTTTGCACTTGCTATCGCTCTTTTAACTTGGTGACACAGTTGTATTTACTCTCTGTGGATTGGTAACCCAAAGTTAACAATTAGGATAGTTAACTGGAGAATAAATTATGTGGTGTTAGCGATGACACCCGCTCAACAATGACTACACTGGCATTCGCAATTGGTTAAACTCACATGATATTGTTTATTTATAGTTACTACAACATCCAGGTCCATGTGGGTCACTGTATATGTGAGGAGGTATTGCCGATCTTGGGCTTGTCTCGGCAGCTCAGTCGTGGTCTTGAAGCAGGAGGCGTGGCAATCTCAGGCTTGTCCCGGCAGTTCACCCTTGCCTCGAGAGGAGGAATGGCAGTCTCGTCCTGCTTGTCTTTGCAAATCGGCTTTGGGCTTGAACATGGCGGTGCGGTGATATCAAGCTTGTTCCTGCAAGTCATCCTTGACTCAAGAGGAGGTGCTGTTGATCAAGAGGCTTGTCCTGGTAGCTCAGTCGTTGCCTCTGTATGTTGTTGCAGTCCCTCATTGTCTGTGGGCAGGTAAGAGGACCTGGCAGTCTCAGGCTTGCCACTGCCAGTCAGGCTTCATTTCAGGGAGGGGGAGTGGGGGGGGGGGGGTGCAAGCTTTCAAGGGCTTGTCCAGGCTGTTCAGTCTTGACCACAAGGTGGTGCTGGTGGTCTCAGCTTTGTTGCCAGTGGGTCAGTCTTCCTCCAAACCTGCAACAAGGCGACACAGCTAGCAGGGTGGCTCCCCACTTTCCTTTTGTTTGTTTGTTTGTTTGTTCCTCTCTGTCACTCTCTCTCCTTCTCCCCTCTGGCTGGAATGCCTGGGTTTATAAGGGCTTGACAAGGTACAGGTAGGCCAATCCAATATCAAATAATTGGACACAACTGTGACTTATTTAGGGCAGACAAAAATGCTGGAGAAAGTCAGCGGGTGAGGCAGCATCTATGGAGCGAAGGAAATAGGCAACGTTTCGGGTCGAAACCCTTCTTCAGACTGATTTAAATGTGGCCTCAGCTCTGTGGTGTTGATATTTGGCCCCTCCCTGCTTGTCTGCTGGTGATAGCGATCAGAGCGGCATCTGAGGAAGGGGGTATTGTCACAATGATAGTTAAATGTATTACTGTTGTGGTTGATCTGACATGGGTTAATACTATTTCAGTGGAACTCAAAGAAATGCACACTGACTAACAGCATGTAGAAATGTGAGAATTCAAATAAAAGCTGTTCTTATTAATTCATTGAAATTTCAACTGAAATGCATGGACCATTAAAAGAACACATGACATGGAACACCAAGTGCTCACAGCAAATGGCTCGCATGGAGTATAATACTGAACACACAAGAGCACATCGCACACATCAAAGAGGTCTCATGGAATACAGCATTGAGCACACAATATCACAGAGATATAGCATAGTGCGCACACGGAACACAACACAAAGCACACAACATACATACTTGGAGCAGACATAGCTCGTACAGAAGCATATAACATGAGATGCAAAGAATACATGGATCAATGTCAGTCTTCCTGACCAACCATCTCAGTTGTCTGCTACATCAGATGCATGACCAGGAATCTGTATTGTCCCCCTTTCCTCTGTTAATTTTCTAATAGAAACATAGAAAATAGGTGCAGGAGTAGGTTAATCGGCCCTTCAAGCCAGCATCGCCATACAATATGATCATTGCTGATCATCCAAAATCAGTACGCCAATGAAGTTAATGCAAGAAATTGCTTGGCATCAATTAAACACAACACCATGAGGCTTGAGTGCAAAAGAATATTACTATGTCAGCACAGAAATATACATGGTCTTCCATGGTTTAACAATCCTTTTTTGGCATCAAAGAATTTCCAGGTAATAGAACATACAAAATGGGTGCACAGACATAATGGAATACAAGGCATGAAACATGTAGAATGGGAAATACAGAATGAAACAATTGCCATAGGACACAGGACATTGCAACAGAACATTGCACAGAACACACATAGACCAAATATAATGCCAACAATACATGGAAAACACTTAGAATTCCATAAATGGTTCTCAAAATGGGATATTTTATGTAAATTGAACATAAAAACTGCTTGGTGACAAGGAAACAACCACCTTTCAACGCAGCCTGTTTCCATCCATCCATGGGTCATGCTTAATGATCTTAAAGGCATTTTTGTAATATCGTGCTCAACATCTCCTCTTTCAAAGTTAATTTTCCTTTCAGGAACTGTGAGTCTCATACTTCACGAGCACTTCATGCCTGAGGGTTTTAATAGAATAGAATGGAAGCTCTGATTTGTGGTGCTTTCTTCTGGGAAATGCATGTCAGAGAACCTCTCTCACATCAGCTGCATTAAGTAGAGTATGGTAGAATGACGCATGTAGAAATCATCATGACCACTTTTCTAAGGTGACAATCTCCAAAAGCAATTGTAATGGTAGCATTTCAAAACAATGCTTATAAAGCAGGGGACTGGATAATTGAGAATAGTAAAATTATTTCTCGTGAATCGGGGAAATTGGGATCTCTCTTCCTTTCTGATTGTTTCTAATTTATAGGAAATTGATCAGGAATGAAATAATAAATTGTTTAAAAAAAAAATCAGATTAAAAAGTAGTATAATTGTCCTTAATTCGAGTTAGCATGGCAGGTGTGGAATCTTAGTTAGATTTAGCTCTTAGGGCTAAGGGAATCAAGGGATATGGGGAAAAAGCCGGAAACGGATAATCAGCTATGATCATATTGAATAGCGGTGCTGGCTCGAAGGGCTCAATGGCCTGCTCCTGCACCTATTTTCTATGTTTCTATGTTTTCGACATTAAAGTTTCTGCAAATATAGCCATTTGTGTTTTTTCCAAGAACATTCATTCTGGTCAAAATAGCCATTTGGAAAATTTTGTATGGCTTTCCAAATCAATGGGCTTTTCCTATGGTTTTCATTTATGCTCTTTAATTTGCCATTGCAATTGTAGAACATTCTCTTCACTGTTCATAGATAATTCATGAGGAACATAGAGATCAGATGCTCAAGGAGCTTAATTATGTGAATTAACTTTAGCCACAATAACCACTTCATATAAGTTTGTATTTAGCTGAAGCTTCATTCTTCTCTTCAGCTTCACCATCATGAAAGATCAAAGGACAGGCTGATTTCCATCCTTCCGCATGCTGTGCGGATCCCAGCTACAAGGATCGTAGAACACATTTTAATTTTTAACAAAAGCAGATGAACTCAAATTTGGGATAATTACTAAGATGCTTCTGTTTGGTCAACTTTTCCAGAATCGCTGAAGATATTTTCCTTGTTTATCAAAAGTAGGAAACCCGGAAAATAAGAATCCACCCAAATGAACAGATTTGGAGTTACAAATTCGGCTTTAATACGTCTTATAATTGCACCTTATTGGGTCAGATTGACCCTGGTCTGGGCCACTGCCGCTTTTAGTCCTACACTATTCCCAGCATCTCATTTATGTTATGTAATAATATATATTATATATAATATATAATTATTATATAATAATAATTTTTGAACATTAAGAATAAGCAAAATAAAGGAAAATAAACAGACCTGCATTTATCTAAGTTCGTACAAGTGACTGGATTTGGGTTATCTGTATCAGTCATCCTTGGTGTAATGGTTAGGGTTGCCAACTGTCCCGTATTAGCCGGGACATGCCATATAGGGAGGTTGCACGGCAGTCGAGGTCATGACCCATGACCCGCATTGTTGGCATGCAATGCCTTCTGGAGTACAAGCGGTGAACTGCAGGTAAACATTTACTTCCTGTGGCTTCCAGTGCAGCGGGCCCGTTTTCATTCCCTGCATCCGTTCAATTGTAGAGGTATGCTTCCAATCTAGCAAAAAAATGGTTATGCCCAGATTGTAGGCACCTCCCAAAATCAAAAAGAAAAGTTCCTAAAAAGAAATGAACTGCAAGTGTTGTGCTGAACATGTGTCTCATAAATACCAAGACTAGCATTTGTATATCACGTTAGCCTTGCACTGCATAAAACCACATAATGGGACATTTTGCGGTCATTTTTACTCAACAGTCTCTTTTTCAAACTGTTAAATTTAAGTTTATTGTTAAAGATTTTGAAGTGCACTTTAACTTCTGTGTTTGTTATTCAATGATTTGACAATTACCAGTACTTGCAAATTCATTCATAATAAATGCTGATGAGCCAAGTAACTTTTTTGAAAGTTTTTATTGTTCCTATATGCCCCAAACGAAAGCACAACTATCTGCACCTACTGTGGGACTATGGATTCATTTAAGTTGAAAAGTGCACAATAGATCCTTGCAATTTTATCAATTTTGGGTACTTGGCTTTCAGAGTTGGTCATCATGTACTCCAGTGGTACAGTATTACTTAGAATTAGATATTTTTGCCTGACACCACCAATCACACACTCTACATGAATGCATAAATGTGCTAATTCACAAGTTTTTTCCACATCCAGTGCAGATAGTTGGGCTTTCTCTCTTGTAAATGCAGGAATTTCTGCTTCACAACTGTAAAATCCGGCATCATCTTTTATGTCAAAACCGCGATCAGCTAAAATGACATCTCCAGGGAGCAGGTTGTCAAAAAAGTTAGATGAAAGTGTCATTGTTTTATCTGTGTCTCTGTTCTCCCCCCCCATGCCACAGATTTTGGAGTCAGAAAATGAAATAGCGCCACAATGCGTTATTTCCAATTAACAGCTAACAATTACGCCATTCTTTGGCTTGCATCTGAGTAAAATGTAATTCAAAACCCACGTATGGTTTGCGATTTTTTTAATGATAAGTTTAGCTTCAGAAGCGTTTTCTTTTTGCATGTAAAAACCCACTTGAGAACCATGGGCGATTTTACAATTTTATAGCCAGATTTATCACTTCTAAAACTTTTTAAATACCAAAGGAATCAAGAAAAAACACAAAGAATGCCTTACTGTTGATGAAATGCAGTGAGCAAACGTGATAATTCCTAATATTTACAATCTTGATATCTGCACGGCCAATAGTCATCCACTTTAGCTGTTGTTGTCGCTTAGCTCTCGTTTCTCTCTAGCATAATTTCTCCTCACTTTTGGAATTCTGAAGTACGAAAAATATCTATTACGGTTACCCCTATTTCCACATTTTTTTTGCAGCGCAATAATTGACCATTTTGGCAGTTTTAAACAGGTAAGAATGTATGTGTTTCGTGTGTTACTAGTGTATGTTGGAAGCTGCCTTGTACTCCAGAAAGGATTGAGCTACTCCGTGCGTCACGCCCTTTGACCTGATGACCTTACGTGCACCTTCCCTATATTGGACCAAATTGGTTTGTCCCAAACGCGACCGCCCTTGTCCCGTATTTGACTGCTACTACTCTGGTTGAGGGGACTGTCGGGTTGGAGCCCCGTGTCCGGCCGGCAGCCCAGCCAGCTGTCCGACCTTCGGACCTTCGCTTACCGCCGATCATCGGTCTATGAGTTTGATGGGGTGCCAGGCTTTGCGCGTGATGTCGCGCGGCCTGGCCAAAACTCCTCAGCTGGCCCGCTGGCTGGGCTTTGTGTGCGGTCCAGCACCCGGGCCAACTCATTCACCCAGCCACGGCCGAGTTGGTCAATGAATTGCCGTTGTGAATTTGTCCATTATTTTGACCTTTAGTCCCTTATTTTGGAGTGAGAAAGTCGGCAACCCTAGTAATGGTGTGGGTCTGAACCCAAACATGTACAGCCCCTTTGTCCAGGCCATTGGTTCTCCACATATAGACTTAAAACACAATTGGCTTAATGCAAAATACAATTTGGAATGTACACAACATGGAACACAAGAAGTGGATTCAATGTAAAACACAGCCAATAACATACAAACGCCATACATCACAGAATACATAAAGTGAACACAGCATGGAACACAGTATATGAAATTGGTACAGAAAATAGAATGGAGCATTAATAGAATATGCAGAATGGAACACAGTTTTAAATGCAGAATAGGAACACATATGAAGCATACAGCCTGGAGCACACATAAGCATTCAACATGGAAACAGCCTGTTACTGTTCACATAGAGCATAGAACATGGAATGCATAATATGGAGTATACATAAACCCGACATCTTCCATATAACTGAGGGCTTTGAACCCACTGCATGGAACACAGTTTTAAACACAAAGCATGCAGAATGATGCACACAGGCTACAACAGTATTGAACACAAAATGGGATATACTCAAAGAACACTCCAAAATTGTACAGGTTTGTGGGTTTATTTGACTGGTAAAAATTATAAATTGTCCCTCGGGTGTAGGATAGTGCTGGGGTATGGAGATCGCTGGTAGTGCGGATTCGGTGGGCCTAAGAGCCTGTTTCTACACTGTATCTCTAAATAAACAAAGCTAATTGAGCACACCTCATGGAATAGAGTGCATGTGGAAGACTGAAGACATACACAGTATGGAATGAGGGGCATGAAATGCTGAGTCGAGATAAACACAGCACATAGGAGGTGTGCACTGTGTGGAACACACTTACAAAATTGGACCTCTGGATTCAACAATTTGTAACCACTTCTTCTTCTTTTCGTGTCCATCTTGTTACAAATGTTGACTTATTCTATTTTATAGCTCCATTCTATTTTCTGTACCAATTTCATATACTGTGTTCCATGCAGTGTTCACTTTATGTACTCTGTCATGTATGGCGTTTACAAATGTCATCGTCCGTCCTGAAAAGGACGCAAGCTTCCAGCGACAATCAGTGGAAGCCATCACTTGTCGCAATAGATGATGGTGGTAGCAGGATTAGCTCAGGATGCTTCCAGTTTCCAGCCCCGCGACATGGACGCTTCTGCTATGGAGCCTTTGTAACCACTGGTACCTATGCCCACCTCTAATAATTGCTGCACTAATTGTGTTGCAGGCATTCATTATGAACCGCCACAGACTGTATCCCCATTTTGCCTTTGATATTTTAATAAGATATTTGAATCAGATCAAAGGAACAATTAGCTTTCAAGCTATAGTAATACTACAGTGGGATTGTTGTGGTGTGCAGTGCAGGCTGGAAAGAGCATTGAAAAGCAAAATGATTAATTTCTTCCATTATACTCCAGGTAACCGTTATCTTAAAGGAGTACAATCATTGTTCTAAAAATTCTAATAGTCATAGATAAAAATTGGAAAACAAAACGTAAATTAGATTGATGTAACTTACTTCATTGAATCAGTGAAAGGTAAATGGGACTAAGGCATGCAGAGATTAGGGGCAGTATCCACAAGGCAGCTACAGCCACAAGATAGCAGGAAAACCTTCAGATGGGTTATTGAGCTGGTCTCCTGGTTTAGATTCTCTACTCTCTTGCGTACAGAGCAGTACTGGCTCCACCTGTTCCCCCATCCAGTAAATGTTGAACTATGAGATATTATTTAACCCAAGCTTATGTACACAAACATATGATAAAAATTATTTAACAGATTGGAGAAATAGTTTCCCTTCTTTCAATCAGCCCTAATAATCAGGGAGGTCCTGCTTTTTAACCTATGACCTAATTCCCTCATTTCACTTTGCAGGACCTGATCTCTCTTCGTACCAACCTCATTGGTACCCATACGGGCCACAATCTCTGACTGTTCACCCTCCCCTTTCACAATGTCTTATGCCTGCTCAGAGACACCCTTGATTCTGCCACAAGGGAGGCAATACACCAACTTGGAATCTGCTTGTGGCCACTGGGACACCTGTCTGTGCCCATGATTACAGAGTCCCCGGTCACTATTGCTCACCAAGACTTAATACATCCCCCACCAGGAAGGTCTTAAAGCCCTCTGTTTCTTCCTCGACCGCAGAACCAGACAATTTCCCTCCACCAACATTCTCCTCCGCCTAGCAGAGCTGATCCTTGCCCTCAACAACTTTTCCTTCGACTCCTCTCACTTCCTCCAAATCCAAGGCGTAGCTATGGGCACTCACATGGGCCTCAGCTCTGCCTGCCTCTGTGCAGGGTACGTCGAACAATCACTGTTCCGGGCGTACACTGGCCCTATCCCCGAACTCTACCTCCACTACATTGACGACTGCATCAATGCTATCTCCTGCACCCATGCCGAACTCACTGACTTCATTAACTCTACTACTAATTTCCATCTTGCACTCAAATTCACTTGGACCATCTCTGACACCTCCCTACCGTTTCTTGATCTCACCGTCTCCATCACAGGAGACAGACTCTCAACTGACATCTATTATAAACCCACTGACTCCCACAGCTATCTAGACTACACATTTCTTCCCACCCTGCTTCCTGTAAAGACTCTATTCTCTACTCCCAATTAATCTGTCTACGCTGCATCTGCTCCCAAGATGAGGAATTCCATACCAGGCCATCGGAGATATCCTTATTCTTGGGGGTTCCACTCTTCCATCATAGATGAGGCCCGCACTAGGGTCCACTCGATATCCTGCAGCTCTGCTCTTGCTCCCCCTACCCCCAGTCGTAACAGGGACAGAGTCCCCCTAGTCCTCACTTTCCATCAGCTGTCGCATTCAGCAAGTAATCCTCCGACATTTTTGCCACCTCCAACGGGATCTCACCAGTAGCCACATCTTCCCATCTCCACCCCTTTCCGTTTTCCGCAGAGACCGTTCCCTCCGCAACTCCCTGGTCGACGTCCCTTCCCACCGAAACCACCCCTTCCCCAGGTACTTTTCCCTGCAACTGCAGGAGATGCTACATCTGTCCCTATACCTCCTCCCTCGACTCCGTCCAAGGACCCCAACAGTCTTTTCAGGCGAGGCAGAGGTTCACTTGCATCTCCTCCAACCTCCAGATGTGGGCTCCTGTATATCGGCGAGACCAAGCGCAGGCTCGGCGATCGTTCTACTGCACACCTCCGCTCAGTCCGCCTGAACTTACCTGATCTCCCGGTTGCTGAACACTTTAACTCCCCCTCCCATTTCCACACTGACCTTTCTGTCCTGGGCCTCCTCCATTGTCAGAGTGAGCCCCGGTGCAAATGGGAGGAACAGCACTTCATATTTCATTTGGGCAGCTTACACCCCAGCAGTATGAACATTGGCTTCTTTAACTTCAAGTAACCCTTGCTTTCCCTATCTCTTCATCCCTCCCCCTTCCCTGTTCTCCGACCAGTCTTACTGTCTCCAACTACATTTTATCTGTTTGCTTTGTTGTTACCTTCTCCCAGCTAACAATTATCTATTTTACATTTTCATTGAGCTTCATTCCCTTTTCCCTGTTTTCACACCTTCACGCTTCCTTATCTATCTATCTCCCTCCCCCCTGACGTCAGTCTGAAGAGGGGCTTCGACACGAAACGTCACCCATTCCTTCTCTCCAGAGATGCTGCCTGTCTAACTGAGTTACTCCAGCATTTTGTGTCTATCTTTGGTTTAAACAAGCATCTGCAGTTCCTTCGTACACTTAATCCTACCCTGTTATTCAATAGAACCAGAGTTGGTGCCACTGTTCTTGCTCCTGTTATTTGCTCCTGAGAGGCCCTGACCTTCAATAGTATCCAAGTGGTCAGAGGAAGACAGCCTCAGGAGATTCATGCACTGCCTGCCTGCCTTTCCTGGCAATCACCAATCTATCGAGCTGAACAATTGGTGTGGCTTCCTTCCTGAAACTTGTCTGTAATCCTGTCTGCCTCCTGTTCACCGTGTCCAACTGCTGCTCTAACCAATCCACGTGGTCTGAGGGGAACTGCAACTGGGCACACGTTTTGCAGACAGTCACAAAATCAAAAATATCCAGACATTTTGTGATCGCATAAAGAGTAAGAGCAACCCAATGACAAAATAGAGTGAAATCGGCAGCATAAAAATAGCCTTAGTGTGAGGTGAAGACGTTGGTAAGATAAGTAATGAAATACTAAGTGGGATAACTATATAACCGTCGTAAGAGAGGAAGGATTAACAAGTTTAACATTTTTGAAAGTGAACAAATCCCCAAGCTTGAAAGAAATATATCCCAGATATTAAAAGAACGAAGGGAAGTAATTGAGCAGGCAATGGCCACATGGCATCAATCAACAGCGAAAGGATTTGAAGGAGACCTGATGGGCAAGTGTGAGCGAGATTAAGTAGCAGGAGTGCTGGGGAAAAAAGAGGGGAATTGTAGTAAAGGGATTGCTCCCCTGGGAGCTGGCATGCACCCAGTGGGCTGATTGACGGCACATGTTGTTTTAAGTATAAAAATATGTGAAGAAACAACAGGGTTCAGATTAACCTTGAACTGAGTGACTGGGCTTAAAGGGCTCGGTGAGGCTTTTCTGTTCTGCTCTTGATAAATATTAAAAATAGTGCTTGTATATTTAGTTCTGGATGGATTCAGCTTTGTGTTATCATTTTATTAGGTTATCTATGAGTCTAAAGGAGATGTAGCCTGTTAGGTTATGAAGCTCAGATGGCTCTAAAAGCTATGCAGTCTTTCCCATTGATGTGGCAATATGCCAATGCTAACTAAAGATGAGGGTGATCAATAGGTTTAATCGAGTAATGTAAGTAGTCAGTGCAGAGCAGCAGTCAGCAAAGCAAATAAACCACTAAATTATCTTACAAAAACTGCAAGGATAGGGTTAATTTTATTCCATTGTGCTCCCTGTGAAAGTTCTTCCCCTGGGCAAATTAAAAGAAAATGACAGAGTCATTACTTTACGTTTTTCCATACTGAAACTGGTGGAAATAGTTCAATCTAATGAAACCGACAGAGTTGTATATTAGGTAGCATCTGTGGAAAGAGAAACAGGGATAATATTTCACGCCAGTGATCCTTCAGAAGCACTGGCAAAATATGACATTAAAGCTAGGGTACAGAGCCGGAACAGTTAATGTGAATTGAGTTCAAATTCCACCATGAGATCATTTCATAATCTGAATATTTGTTGACCGACCCTGGCTAAAATAATCACAAAACATGCCAGGGTTTTGTAAAAACTCAATGTTCATTGATTTTTTTTTCAGGGCGAGAGATACGGCCACCAAGTCCCACTTGCGAATAGATCTGACTCCACAGCCACCCTCTGACTTACAAAGTGATTCTCCTCTTTCGTTCTTCATGAACTTTCTGTGATTTCCCTACACTACTATTTCCCTCTACTATCCACTGCCAGACATGAGAGAGGCCAAATTGGTTGAAATATTGCAGAGCAACAATAGCTTGTGGTAATGCACTCAGCAAAAGCTGAGGAGGTGATGGGGGTGGGAAGGTTTTCAACCAAGAACAGGGAGAGAATTGGAGAACTAATTGAAAAGGTCCTCTCTCCCTCTAATTGTAGTATTTGATAAGAGAGTTGAATTCTTGTAACAAGAGGTTTTTAAAATTCTGTTATAATAGGTGCATGCTTACACTGCAGCTCCTTCTTTTGAAATGTCATACGTTTCTAATCAGATAGTCTGCAGATTCAGCTGGGACTGAAGTGACTGCTTGGATCCTGCACGTTCTATTCAAATGTTAATCTTTGTTTCATTATCAAAGACACTTAGCAACAAATGGAGTGAGATGGACCTCCATCCACCCTACAATCCTTATTTCATGTGCTTCGAGTAGATTTTATTTCAGTCTGAAAAAAATTGCTTTTAATTAGCAGATGGTATAAGGCACAGCTTAAATCTGTGGTACTAACACAACAGTGGAGACAAAGTATAGGTTCATCCTCGGCTTAAATTCTGGCCTCACAGAAACCACTACTTTCCTCACAAAAAACATAAACTTCCTTGTTTTCATTCTTTTTATTACTAGAGCATTTATTCAATTTGTAAGAGCTAGGAGCAGCTACTCTGCACGGTGCCCTGTGATTCTTCTGTAACAGTAAGACGTAATGGAGATGGCTGCAGCAGAGCTGCTGGGAATGGAGGAGATGCAGGCTGTCATATGCCGGGAAGTCTGGTCCCCCGGGATCATTCTGTCCCTCTTCTATATATTCCGTGAGGACTTTCTCCACTGTCACTTAATTGTCCTATTTTTGTATTTCCACAATTCTTTTGTCTATCACCTTCATCTATTTTTGCGGAGTCAAGGAAAGAGCGTTCACATTGCGACCCTGTTTTCTTGGTTTCTTGGTCCTCCAAAATATTCCAAATGGAATTTAAACTGGAGGTGGTTAAGGGAGGGCTTAAGCCAGAAAGGGTTATTGGGAAGAAAGAGCTACTTTAAATTTAGTTGCATCTGGTTGGGTAACTATAGTTGGGTGGAGATTATTCCATGCTTTAATTGTGCGGGGGAAGAACGAATTGCTGTATACATCTGTTTTTGTAGCTGGGATCACAAATTGGATCGAATGCCCTCGTCAGTCCTAATTGGTTTGGGTTTGGTGTAGGTCTTGTAGTCTATGTCGAGCTGACCATTTAACATTTTGTAAAAACAGGTCAAATGGTGAGCTTCACGTCTGTCTTGGAGAGGGTTCCACCCTAGAGAATTCAGAAGTTTGGTGACACTCGCTTCTCTCTCATAGGTGTTAGTAACAAATCGAGCTGCCTGTCTTTGGACACGTTCGATGACAGAAATGTTTTTATTTGTGTCTGGGTCCCATGCTGCAACTGCGTAGGCCAAATGAGGTCTAATGAGGGTGAAGTATAGCTTCTCCTTGACAGAAGTTGAACAATGATGAAAGTTGCGCCTCAGAAAGTTTAGGACACCTGTTGCTTTCACCGTTGCATGATGAGTCTGACCATTCCAACGCAGATCATTCTGCAATTTGATGCCAAGATACTTGGTTTGTTTGGATTCTTCAACGGTGGCACCAAGTATATTGTAAGATGTTTCGCCTGGATTCCTCTTTCTGGTGACACACATAGTTTCACATTTGGAAGGGTTGAACTGCATGCCCCATTGTTGTGACCACTCAACCATAGTATCGAGATCCTTTTGGAGAGCATCTTTATCATCAGCTGACTTAATTGGACGGTACAGCAAACAATCATCAGCGAAAAGTCTGGTCGTACTTGTGACTTTTTCATGGATGTCATTTATGTAAAGCAAAAATAGGTGTTTTCACCAATCTTTCCACCACCACGCACAAGAAACGCAAGACAGACACCATTGAATGCAGAAGTGTGTTCAGCTCTGTCTGAACAACTTCTAATCTGGTGTGTGTACTCGATAAGAAGAAGTTCGATTTTGGCATTTAATCAGCTTTGCCCCATTTCTCTCTATTTGTGTTTTTTAAAAAGGTGCTCATGTCAAACAGCGTCAAGCTCTGATGAAACATTGGCCGCTTCCTTCTCCACACATGCTGCCTGACTTGCCATTTGCTTCTGGCATTTGTCTTTGTGGATGCAGAATCTTGTTTCAACAAAGTAAATGCTGGAAAATCTTGACATGGCTGGAGACATGAGATTCTCAATATCTAAACGGAATCTCACGAACATCTTGTTTCCAGATGGACAGCCCAGGAGACCAAAGAGGGCTCAAGTCATCAGTGGGTGATCATCAGGGAACAGGAAGCTCAACAATAGATAAGATAGGGCTTGATTTTGTTTTTGGTTTTAATTAATAGGAAAAGCAAAGAAAGAATCTTTGCTGCTGGGAACTTAGTTCCCCAATATACCTCTGTGCTGATAATGAATGGTAAAGTTGCAGATTTTGCACTTACCTTTGAGAACAGAAAAGAAGGTGTGATTACGTGAAAGATGAAGATTTTGTTGTCCAGGTTTTGTTAAAGTTGTTTGATCTGACGGTTTTTACTTTAGCGCCCATGTGGCCCTGGAGAAATGTTGTGACTGGTTCCCATTATTAAAACAAGCAGGTAATGAATTACCTCATTAAAAGATGCTCCGTAAAATAACGACACAGATGGGATTATATTTGGGATCACATACATTTCCTGGCAGATTGCAAAATTGATTCACTTCAGTTTCTATACATGTTTGAATAAAGCACCAGCATGAGTAACAAAACCCATACCTTCTGTAGCGAGGCAGAATTAAAGATAGCCTGTATCACTGTGTCCAGGAAGTGGTAGGACACTTGCACTGCCTTCCTCTGAAATCAGGACAAGCTCATTTCAGATCATAGAACAGCATGATCTTATAGCTTGCACAAATAGTGAATAAACATGTTTAAGAACATCTTAAACACAGTGAATAAACATATTGTATCAGCAATTACTTTGCTGTTTAAATGATTTACCTGTGCTTATAAAGATTGAAAGAGACCAAATGATGATGCATCTTACTGATTTTTTTATAGAAACAAAATCATTAAATTTTGCCAAAACAATAATAAGACTGATAAAGGCCATTCTGAATTAAAAATAAATATCAAAGGATTCCAACTCTAACAAAAGAGGACATAGAGTCTCATGAGTCGTATTTTCTCATGGTATAGAATGAGTTCATTCTGCCCATTGAATCTATGCTGATAGAGAAATCCCTTCATTCACATGACCATGAACTCTTGCCAGAATCTCACATTGGGGATGATTTACAGAAGCCAAATAACTTAACATGAGCATCTTGGTTGACTGGAGTGGATTGTGCCAAAGGCCCTGTTTCCATGCTGTATTACTCGAAGACTCAATATCATCCTTTTTTTGATGGGACCAGCGGTTGGAGAAGAATTTAATGGGAGAAGGAATGAGGCATTAGTGGATGACTTCCAAGAGGGCTGGGAGAAAGCTTTTATTTTTCCATTTCAAGATCCAGCAGCTTTCCTCCAGCTATTGGAAAAGTCTTAAAGAAGTACCTGACTTCAACTAGCTTCTGAATTGCATTGTAGAATCCTAATTCAGTGTATTAAGTAAGGATGCTGTTTCGTCATAATGCAACATTCATTCTCCATAATATCTGCCACTACAGATGCAGCATGCCTTGTTTAATACATTAAATGGCACTCTGGGCGTTCACTTATTGGTCCTCCTGTGAACCTCTCCTGTTATGTAAGGTTCATCTCCCAATACAGGGCAAGGATTAATCTCAAGGACATGCACACTGCAGCTTTACTGTCAGTATTAGGAACTCATTATATTGATGTCCTGATTAATAGAACAAATAACAGCACATTGAAGAGCAATTGAACTTGCTACTTGTCTAAATGGATGTATAAACTCCATGCTAAAATTGGCTGCAGAAATGGATTAAAATGCATCTTGGTGGTTTTGTGGATTGCAAAAGCTGTTTCCATTTCCAAAATGTAAAGGCAAGACATTGAATATACTATGGTATCTTATCAATGTTATATGTAGCATCTTCTTTCTTACTTAGATTCATTCAAAATATAGATTTAGTTTAGTTTAGTTTAGAGAAACAGAGTTACCAGATACCACATTTTAGTTTTTTGGGTTAATGCTCACATTCTCAGATGTCCCACAGATGTCTCTGAAACTCAAAAACCTACAAAAGTTAGAAATCTGAAATAAAAATAAAAATGCTAGAGTATTGTGAGCAGTTTTGGTTGCTCCATTACAGGAAGGATGTGGTGGCTTTTGAGAGGGTTTACAAGTGGTTTACAAGAACTCAGTGGTGCAGCTTTCCCTCAGTATTCAACTGAAACATCATTTTATATTGTATCCTAAAGTCCCTGGTGATAGACTTAAATTCTCTGATCTTCTGACTCTGATGTCAGTTTGCTATTATTGAATTCTGCTGAGAAGACTTACTTGATATTTGGCATCAAATCAGCATTTGCACCCCCCATGTTTTGAGAGGTGGGGGACAATCCCCCCCCATTTTGTGAAACATGTTGCAGCAAACCCGAAGCCTCCGAAGTTGAGTCGTAGCCGCAATACCACCACAGCCTCCGAGGTCAGCCAGCTCCGTGATGCTAAATCCACAGCAGGCTCTGCGACCAGAGCCCTCAAGGTCGATTCCAGTGGGAGGCCGCCAGCTTCTAGAACCTAGCAGCCTGTGACTAGCTGCAGTTCCCAGGTCGGCTCGCCTGGGAACTGCAGCTGTAGCATCCAGGTCAGCTCGCCTGCCTCG
Organism: Amblyraja radiata; assembly: GCF_010909765.2. NCBI lineage: Eukaryota > Metazoa > Chordata > Chondrichthyes > Rajiformes > Rajidae > Amblyraja > Amblyraja radiata. The sequence goes on from NC_045984.1 coordinate 16,211,425, forward strand.
GGACTGACTGTAGTGCCCAGGTCGGCTCACTTGCCCCAGGTCTGGCCTTAGCGCCCAGCTCGGCTTGCTTGCATCAGGTCTGGCTGTAGCGTCCAGGTCGGCTGGCCTGCCCCGGGACTGGTTGTAGCTCCCAGGTCATCTTGCTTGCCCCAGGTCTGGCCGTAACGCCCAGGTCACCTGCGTGCCCCAGGACTGGCTGCAGTTCCCAGGTCGCGAAAATTAATTGAAAAAAAATATACCTGCGGGCCGGATGATTTCGGTTTAGGGGCCGGATTTGGCCCGTGGGCCGAAGGTTGCCGAACCCTGTCCTAGTTGTCAGGCCTCATTGTGTCCCCCTCATGTTTTAAAAGCGATTTCCGCCCTTGCAGCTGTAAACTGCTTCAAACACTTGAGGTATTAGGTGGATGCAACTACTCATTTAGATGACACTGCTGCATTCCCGTACCAAACAAATGAGGCCTCACTGTATTCTATGTCCCAGCTCCTCACACAACACAAACAACAGAACTCTGTTGTGCCTGGAACATACACATGGAGGCATTTCTAAAAGGATTTAGTGGCTAGAGGTTAGGAGGTTAGGATTTTGCATTCCTAATCTTTGGAATGCTGGTGTTATCTTTGAAGAAGTATCACAGCAGAGAGCTGGAATATTGGCTCATTTTAGTGTTTGTTTTTCACTGTGCCGCCTCTAATAGGTGAATGCTCAAAAGGACGCTATGTGCTGGAGTAACTCAGCAGATCAGGCAGCATCTCTGGAAAACATTGGTAGGTGATGTTTTGGGTCAAGATGGGTCAGAAGAAGGGTCTGCCTCCATTACTGTCCACAGCAGTGCAATCCAGATTCCATCCATTAGCTGCATAAATGAATTCCATATTTCCCTGAGACTTGAATCTTCCATCAATGGAAGAATTTTCTATTTATGTACTGTGTTTATACCCTTCATGATCTTAAATACCTGGGTCAGATCCTTCGGCAAAATGTTCTGTTTTGCAATGCTTCTGTTTATAAAGCACAGATAAACAAGATGTATATCTACTTTTAAAAATAATTTTTCATCCTGCTCTTGTATCCTTTTTTATGTTATGTCCATTTCAGTTTACATTGCTTCTTTTCATTATTCCTACCAATATGTAACTTTTTTCAGCATTCAATTTCACCATGAACCATGAACGTACAAGGTCGGCTATGGTGGGGAAACACAGAAACCACAGTCAAAATTGAACAGTGGGCAGGCAATGGTTCATCAGATAAAGCATAAAAAGAAGTTTAATTTGACACCTAATTCACTTTCATATCTTCAGTACCTGTATTAAAAAAGTTATGGCCATTTTCATACTCGGAAATTGGCATCTTGTTCCCTATTGCTTTTTTATTGACTTAACACAAAAGCTGTGATCGAGAACATTTAAAAACCGATAACTTTCTTAAAATTTAAGATCTGAAAGAAATTTTCAGTTATTATAGATTGAAGCATTCTGAAACAAATATGAAACAATCTTACTTAGATGACTTGAAATTAAAGCATATAATTAGTTAGTTACCTAATTGTAGCTAATTACAAAATTCAATTACTAGATCTAAACATCTATCCATTTCTTAAGAATAGATTAACATTTTTAAATAGCCTAAGTGTCCAAATAACATTCACACAAGAATTCAGAATATAACATAATTTTAAAATCTCATTGTCATGGGTTTAATAGGCCAAATGGAAGGAATTTAATGTTTAATACCTGTAAATTAATGGCCATCAGCTTGCGAGTGGGATTTTCTGGAACGGGACCATTTGGAATGTTCAGGTTGCGGTGAATTTAGTCCCCCATATCGGCAGCAAATACCCTGCCGGTTCTTCGGGGGAAAAAATTACCGTTTCGCAAATTAAAATGTGAATTAAATACATCTTAAGAAACACTTTTATACATAAAAATAAACTACTTTCTTTTCAGATTCAACTTTAATTGTCATTGTCAGTGTACAGTACAGAGACAACGAAATGCAGTCAGTATCTCCCTGGAAGAGCGACATAGAATATGATTTCAATAATAAAATCTATTTACATGCATACAGTCATAGTGTCTTTCCTGTGGGAGGAGTGTCCGGGGGGGGGGGGGGGGGGGGGGGTGATTGGCAGTCACCGAGGTACATTGTTGAATAGTGACAGGGAAGAAGCTGTTCCTGGACCTGCTGGTCCGGCAACGGAGAGACCTGTAGCGCCTCCCGGATGGTAGGAGGGTAAACAGTCCATGGTTGGGGTGAGAGCAGTCCTTGGCGATGCTGAGCGCCCTTCGCAGACAACGCTTGCTTTGGACAGACTCAATGGAGGGGAGCGAGGAACCGGTGATGCGTTGGGCAATTTTCACCACCCTCTGCTGTGCTTTCCGGTCGGAGACAGAGCAGTTGCCATACCATACTGTGATACAGTCGGTTAGGGTTGCTCTCGATGGTGCAGCGGTAGAAGTTCACCAGAATCTGAGGAGACAGATGGACCTTCTTCAGTCTCCTCAGGAAGAAGAGACGCTGGTGAGCCTTCTTGACCAGAGTTGAGGTATTGTGGGTCCAAGAGAGGTCATCGGAGATGTTGACCCCCAGGAACCTGAAGCTGGAAACACGTTCCACCTCCGTCCCGTTGATGTGGATGGGGGTGTGCGTGCCGCCCCTAGACTTCCTGAAGTCTACAATGAGCTCCTTGGTCTTCTTGGAGTTAAGGGCCAGGTTGTTGTCAGCGCACCATGCTGCTGACAACAACTTGCCAAATCCGTCCCCGTTTTCGGCATTGACGGCTTCAGAAGGTGATTTTAAAATCATTCCTGCGATTAACTTGTCGGGTGAATTGTTTTTAAAAACACACAGAACGGCCGTAGGAACGATTCTTTAGCAGCATCTTGCACTCCAACAAATATAATTCAGGACCAGGTCGGGAAAAAACCCCGTTTTAACCCCGCCCCCCCCCTCAAACGCGCCAAAATCGCGCACACGGCCAGTGGCAGAATTGCAGCGCCGCTGAAGGTAAGTTTTGTAACATACCTATATTATACCCCTATTCGTAACAAGGACAGAGTCCCCCTTGTCCTCACCTTCCACCTCATCAGCTGTCATACAGCATATAATCCTCCAACATTTTCGCCACCTCCAACGGGATCCCACTACTGGCCACATCTTCCCATCTCCACCCCTTTCTGCTTTCCGCAGAGATCGTTCCCTGCGAACCTCCCTGGTCAACTCGTCCCTTCCAACCCAAACCACCCCCTCCCCAGGTACTTTCCACTGCAACCGCGGGAGATGCAACACCTGTCACTTTACCTCCTCTCTCAACCATCCAAGGACCCAAACAGTCTTTCCAGGTGAGGCAGAGGTTCACTTGCACCTCCTCCAACCTCATCTACTGAATCCGCTGTTCCAGGTGTCAACTTCTCTACGTCGGCGAGACCAAGCGCAGGCTCAGCAATTGTTTCACTGAGCACCTCCGCTCAGTCCATCTTAACCTACCTGATCTCCCGGTGGCTCAGTGCTTCAACTCCCCCTCCCATTCACAATCTGACATTTTTGTCCTGGGCCTCTTCCATTGTCAGAGTGAGGCCCAGTGCAAATTGGAGGAACAGCACCTCATATTTTGCTTAGGTAGTTTGCACATCAGTGGTATGCTCATTGACTTACCTAACTTCAGATAGCCCTTGCTTACCCTCTCTATCCCCTCCCCTTCACAGTTCTCCAACTGGTCTTAATGTCTCTGACTACATTCTATCTTTGTCCCGCCCCCTCCTCTGACATCAGTTTGAAGAAGTGTCTCGACCCGAAACGTCACCCATTCCTTCTCTCTAGAGATGCTGCCTGACCCGCTGAGTTACTCCAGCATTTTGTGTCTACCCCAAGTCTAATATCTATTTAGGAAACCAGTGGGTCCCGTGCTGATCACTGAGGAACTCCACAATATTATAGAAACATAGAAAATAGGTGCAGGAGTAGGCCATTCAGCCCTTCGAGCCTGCACCGCCATTCAATATGATCATGGCTGATCATCCAACTCAGTATCCTGTACCTGCCTTCTCTCCATACCCCCTGATCCCTTTAGCCACAAGGGCCACATATAACTCCCTCTTAAATATAGCCAATGAACTGGCCTTAACTACCTTCTGTGGCAGAGAATTCCAGAGATTCACCACTCTCTGTGTAAAAAATGATTTTCTCATCTCGGTCCTAAAAGACTTCCCTCTTATCCTTAAACTGTGACCCCTAGTTCTGGACTTCCCCAACATCTGGAATAATCTTCCTGCATCTAGCTTGTCCAACCCCTTAAGAATTTTGTAAGTTTCTATAAGATCCCCCCTCAATCTTCTAAATTCTAGCGTGTACAAGCCGAGTCTATCCAGTCTTTCTTCATATGAAAGCCCTGCCATCCCAGGAATCAGTCTGGTGAACCTTCTCTGTACTCTCTCTATGGCAAGACTCATGACTGAAGAAAATCACTTAGACTTCCAGCTTTCTGTTGCTCAACTAATTTCCTTTCCATACAGCTAAAGCACTTCTTCATTCCGTGTGTTTGATGATGAGCTTATTATGTGACAAATTGTGGAAATTCTTGTATACCATATCAACTGCAGATTCCTCATTGATCCTCTCCGTTACTTATTAATTACATTCTATCTTTAACAAATCCAGGTTATTTCCCCACCCCTGAATGATTGATATTTCTGTTCCCGATTATTATTTTTAGATGTACTGAGTTTAAACTGACTGATCTGTAATTACTAGGTTTATACCTACAATTTTAATTTGAACATTTGTAATTTTCAATGCCATTCCCTGAAACCACAACTGTTCGGATATTGACATACTCGAATTGCTCAGTTGAAAACCTGTACTGATTCAACTAGAATGCCCTGGACTGCTACATTTGGCCCCATTGTTTCTGCAGCAGGACAAAATATAATGACAGACAAGATCCCTGTTCTTGATCTCAGTGCAGTGGCTCAGGCAAAAATGGTCTAGTGAGGACAACATGGGGATTAGCTATGACAAGTCACAATCCTTTGGGCTGAATAAACCAAGCCTGTAAGGTTTTGTCTGTCCTAGTGTCTGTTCAGACTTGTGCACAATAGATTTCCCCCATGGAAGGAAGTAAGTTGGAATCCAATGTAGACACTGCAGGAAATGGAAACAAAATTAAAATTTCAATAAAAAGGTAGATATCCGCTTAAAAATAGTTCAAGGATATCATTTCATCCCCAGCTACAGATTAACATAACAGTGAATCTGTTGTCTAAAGACCTGACTGGAGAAAGTGCCCCTAGCTACCAGTTCCTGGATAAAATGTCATTAAGGGACAGGGTTCTAATAATGTTAGTGACAAACTGAAAACTATTCAATTCAACCGTCATTACCTCCCATTCACTGAGCACTGTTTATCTGTTTCATGTCTGCAGTAGACTGCTCATATCATCAAAATAATTAGAAACAAAATTAATGGCACAATATGTTCGAATGAATTCAATAAACCTGATGGGGATTTGTGCCTGGGGTACACTTGCACAGCACTGGCCTTCCTTGGCCATCTCTCCTAAGTGACAATTCACAATCTGCCATAGCAGACTAACTCAAAAGACAATCAACTTCCAGCGTATCATGCTATGCCAATTCTTGTTTTCAGTCATTATCTTTTGCACACATACCCTCTCTTTGGGAAACATGGATGAGCTCAACCTTTACAGAGACATATGAATCTATCATGCAAGCTCCCTTCCCCCCATCATAGACTTCTGCACACATCTCCTATTACCTTGGAAGGTGCTATTTGATAATGACATGATTTGTTTTTATGAGCAGTGTATACACTTTCCATTGTGTAAATATTGAAGACTTTTTAGTCCTTCTGGATAACAGCAGGCCAGTTCCAGATGTAAAACAACAAGGATTTAATTTTACCCCCTCTCTATCTCCCAGCTTTCTTCCTCTAATCCATGTCTGAGGAAGGATTCCAACCCGAAAAGTTGCCTATCCATTTCTCTCACAAGTGCTGCATGGCCTGCTGAATTTCTCTAGTTGTATCTTTCAAGATTCTAGCACCTGCAGTCTCAGGTCCCTCCATTTTCCTGTTATATTTTCCTGTATTTTGTAGGCTGGCTGCATGGCCTGGAATCTAAATGTCCAGTTCTGTCAGTATGTGCAAGCAGTGGATGTCTGTTACGTGGGGAAAGGAGTGATTGAGACTGGTGGGGGTGGGCTTGGGATAGGGCTCTGGGTGGGAAAGAGTGAAAACAATATTTGAAGATATGTCCTGGGAAGTCCAGAAAGGTAAATACCCAGGTAAGTGGCTTTTTAGTTCCCCAGCTAATCGGTTTTCAGAGGGTCAGCAAAATTAAACTCGGTATCTAGCTCTTGTTACGTCAACAGGATTTTGAATAAGAGTTTATATAGGTAAAATGGGAAAATATTACACCTTTCACTTCACCACAAGCACTGTAATGAATTGAACACCTTTTCTTTTGTTTATTAAAAATTTATAATAAATGTGATAATTTCCCAGATGCTTATGGGATGGTTTGCAAGCTTTATGGTAACCAGAATCAATTGTTCATTCAACTGAGGTGGCATTATTGAAATGGGTTAGCATTCTCACTGAACTCCCTCTGAGTACTAAAACAATCAGTTTCAGTAGTCACAAGAAACTGCAGATGCTGGCACCTTGTGCAAAAAGCAAACTACTGGATGAACCCAGCGAGTCATGCAGCATCTGTGGAAAGGAAATGGACAGACAAGATTTTAGGTTGGGAACCTTCTTCAGAACCGTAACATAATCTGCCCATTTCCCTCCAAAGATGCTGCCTGACTTGCTAAGTTCCTCCAGCAGTTTGAGTTTTAATCAGACTCAGGCCTGGTCTGTACTTCAAAGAGATGGTCTGCACTTCGAAGAGAGATCACACGGAAGCACAGGTGACTATAGGCTTGCTGCCTGGGGAAATAAATAAACCAACCATCAACTGAACTTAATAAAGATCTTAGTCACGTTGCATTGCATATGTTGAACAAAGTGAAATGGTATCATTATCCCGAGAGAAAATGAAGAATAGATAATGGATGCTGTAAGAAACAAAGATATTTGAACATTTGATGATAAAAAATAAAACACTAATAAAGGCCACACTAGAATGGCTTGATATATCCATCCCCATGTACTTTACTCCCCATGTACTTTACTCCCATTCATGGGCCCAGTGGACTGTTACGCACATCTTTTTTTTGAGTCAGAGGATGGAGAGAGGGAGGATTTACACTATTCAGAAGCTGCAGTGCGTAGAGTGTTTAATACTCCTATTCAGAGAGGCTCAAAAAGTGATTGTATCTACGTATTGTAGATCTGATCTGCTGGGTTAGTATACAAAACAACGTTTTTCACTGCACCTCCATACATGTGACAATAACAAACCTAAAACTAAACCTGCTGTCTCTGTGGGCTGTTACTTTCTGGTGCTCCCTGGGTAGTGTCGGAAGGAACAGCAGATGCTGGTTTACACCGAAGATAGACACAAAATGCTGGTGTAACTCAGTTGGACAGGCAGCATATCTGGATAGATGGAAGGGGTGACGTTTCGGGTCGAGACCCTTCTTTAGACTGTTTGCTGGGTTGTATGTACAGCCCATCCCCGTTATAGTACTGGGCCATATTGAATGGGAAATTAAGGTTGGATAATTCCTGTAATATTAATGGAGAACCTTAGCTTGCCCAAATAACCTGTAGCTTTCCCACTTTTTGTTCTCATGTGACCTTCTGGTTTGCTGCAGAACCCATTTACAGCACCAATATAGAAGCAATGTTACAAAATTTTGAGATTAAAAAATCAAGTCTGTAATTTATCCCATCAGATAAAGCATAAAAATAAGTTTAATTTGACACCTAATTCACTTTCATATCTCAAGTATTTAAACAGTTATGGCCATTTTCATGCTCGGAAATGAGCATCTTGTTCCCTATTGATTTTCTATGGACATAACAAAAAAGCTGTGATCGTGAACAGTCAAACTCCCATAACTTTCTTAAAAATTAAGAGAACTGAATGAAATTTTCAGTTATCATAGATTGAAGCATTCTGAAACAAATATAAAATAATCTTACTTGGATGACCTGAAATTAAAGCATATAATTAGTTAGTTACCTAATTGTAGCTAATTTCAGACTTCAATTACTAGATCTAAACATCTATCCATTTCTTAATAAATGATTAACATTTTTAAATAGCCTAAATGTCCAAATAATATTCACAAATAATTCACAATAAAACATGATTTTTAAATCTCATTTACATTAATTTATAGACCAAATGGAAGGAATTTAGTGTTTAATTGCTGTAAATAAATGCCCATTTAAATCAGCTTTCCAGTGGGTCCCTGTGGAACGCGCTGGTTTAGAACGTTCACATTGCGGTAGATTTGTGCCCCAAATGCCGAGAAAAATACTGCGGGATATAATGGGCCCAAAATGAGCTACTCGCAATATTAAACTTTGTATAAAGGGATCTTTAGAAGCCCTTTTTAATGTAAAAATATACAGCCTAACTTCAATTATTTGCTTTATGAGACCCTGCGGTTGCTGGCGGTCGCGGGTTTAGAGATTGATTTTTAAACTACTATAACTATTATACGAGGCCTTTAAAACTAATAATAGCTTTTGTGACGGGGTCTTCCAGCGATTTTTCGTTAATAATTAACTAGGCTGAACATCTTCGATTTGAACAGCCTAGAGAAAATCGCGTTTTAAACCCGCCCCCTCTAAACGGCGCCAAAATCGCGCACACCCGCAGCGACAGATTTTCAACGACGCTTCAGGTAGGCTTTGCAACATACCTAAATATAGCATACCTGTGAAAAAGTCTATTACAGTTCCTATGGGATTGTATCCTGAATAAAACTGTTTCATGTATTATCTCCATACTGAGAAATGTTTTTCATGCTTCCTCGAACATGAAATCAAAAATATCAAATAGTTTCATCTGAGTTTTCCCATTTGTGATCGCATTATCTCTTCTGAAAACTGAATGCCATATGGCTGACTATGTGGCCCGAAATGTCACCCATTACTTCTCTCCAGAGATGCTGCCAGTGCCAGGCCCGCCGAGTTACTCCAGCAGTTTGTGTCTATCTATGTGTTGACCAACTGCTTCTGTTGAATACTGTATTAAAAATTTGCAACTCCTGAAAATCTCAGGAGACTAAAATGTTGTGTAGGAAGGAACTACAGATGCTGGTTTACACCAAAGATAGACACAAAATGCTGGAGTAACTCGGCAGGACAGGCAGCTTCTCTGGGTAGAAGGAATGGGTGATGTTGCGGGTCAAGACCCTTCTTGTTTGGGTAATTGTAATATCTTCATGTAGACCTCTTCAATAGCTTGTGGAACTGGTAATCTTACCAATGTCTCATAAATCATGGTTCAATCTGTCCATTTCCTTTCTCAAATAGCTATGTTCCTTTGTTTTCTGTCCTCCATTGAGACCTCAATGATATCATTCGAATTCGGGACAATTTCCACCTGTTCCCATGGTTCACACCATTCATGCCCTCGAGCTCGCCAACGTACGTACCAGGCTAGGTATCATCTATTTAAAGAACCTTGATCTCGCTAAACTTGCAGTAACTTGATGTTACTCTCCAAAGGAGCAATTCCTTTCTGTGTTGCCAGTATTATGTCTGTCAGCCCTCTTGTGGTGTTGTTTATTGTGACCAATAAAATAAATAAAGTAATTAACAATTTTTTTTTTTTTACTTATCTCTCAACTAACAGTAATGTCTGTTACAACAGCATATCAAAACTCTTATCACCTGTGTACCATTTGGCACCATGTTCTTAATGTTACCCTCACAGCCATTTCATCTTGACCACCTATTCAACCCTGATAAATCAAAGTATTTGATGAAATTGCTCCTGTAACCTCTATTGCCTCAGAAATAATGTTGCTGTTATATTTTTATACTTTTATGCAATTAGACTTAGAGTTATAGAGTGATATTGTGTGGAAACAGGCCCAACTTGCCCACACCGACCAACAATGTCCCAGCTGCACTAGTCCCACCTGCCCGCGTTAGGTCCATATCCCTCCAAACCTGTCCTATCCATGTACCTGCCTAACTATTTCTTAAACATTGGGATAGTCCCAGCCTCAACTATCTTACGTGGCAGCTTGTTCCATACACCCACCACCCTTTGTGTGAAAATGTTACCCCTCAGATTCTTATTCAATCTTTTCCCCTTCAACTTAAACCTATGTCCTCTGGTCCTCAATTCACCTACTCTGGGCAAGAGGCTCTGTGCATCTACATGATCTATTCCTCTCATGATTTTATACACCGCAATAAGATCACCCATCATCGTCCTGCGCTCCAAGGAATAGAGTCCCAGTGGTTGCTTCCCTGAACACATTCCAATCAGTGCAGTCAAAACAGGATTGTAGATTTTCAATGCCCTCGCTTGTCCACCTTTTCATTGTTCTGATCACAGGCTTAACAGATTTTAGTTTCTGCCGGGAGGTTGGAATAAGGTCAACTAAACAATGATCAGAGAGACCCAGAGCCACGCAGGGAAACGAGCGATATGTGTTCTCGATTGAAGTGTAACAGTGATCGAGTGTTCTCTCCCCTCTGGTGGGGCAGATAACATGAAGTCTGTACTTTGGAAGGTCTTGTCTGAGGTTAGCCTTGTTAAAGTGTATATAGTTCATTCTAAGCTTTCCCCAGTCTAGTTTCAGTCAAAAATCACTGAGTCAAGCACTTGCGCAACTAATCTTTATTTTGACAAAACACAATTACACTTCCCACTACTATACTTAACCACCGCGGGTTCGATCCTCGCATCTGCCTGGCCAAGCCCTCCTTAGCCTCGTTCAAGCAGAGACACTCCAGAAGGTCACACAGTCCCAAGCATTCTCCCAGAAGATCGGCACAGGACATCATGGGAGCGGCCTTTTATAGGTCCCTGAACCTTGAGGGGGCGGAACCACATGGGGGTGGTCTCTTTACAGTCCAATAATCGATATCGATTAACCCAGTACATGATAGACATTTCCCCAACCCAATAATTCAGTGACAAATGCAATGTATTCAAATGTAGCTTCTGAAAGGAAGCAAACATCGCAGCATTAAAATGCAGGAAACCCAGACAAGGCTCCACACTGAACCCAATCAACATCTAGCAAAGTAAAGCTTTGCATCATTATTTAAAATGTATATGTCTGGTTTGCATTCATCCATTCCATTCCATTCACTAAGGAAGACATAAATAATCTGCCGGAAATAGCAAGAGACCGGGGGTTAAATGAGATGGAGGAACTGAGTGAAATCCAGGTTAGCCGGGAAGTGGTGTTAGGTAAATTGAATGGATTAAAGGCCGATAAATCCCCAGGGCCAGATAAGTTGCATCCCAGAGTACTTAAGAAAGTAGCCGCAGAAATAGTGGATGCATTAGTGATAATTTTTCAAAACTCTTTAGATTCTGGAGTAGTTCCTGAGGACTGGAGGGTAGCTAATGTAACCCCACTTTTTAAAAAGGGAGGGAGAGAAAACGGGGAATTACAGACCAGTTAGTCTAACATCGGTGGTGGGGAAAATTCTGGAGTCAGTTATTAAAGATGGGATAGCAGCACATTTGGAAAGTGGTGAGTTCATTGGACAAAGTCAGCATGGATTTATGAAAGGTAAATCATGTCTGACGAATCTTATAGAAATTTTTGAGGATGTAACTAGTAGAGTGGATAAGGGAGAACCAGTGGATGTGTTATATTTCGACTTTCAGAAGGCTTTCGACAAGGTCCCACATAAGAGATTAGCATACAAACTTAAAGCACATGGTATTGGGGGTTCAGTATTGATGTGGATAGAGAACTGGCTGGCAGACAGGAAGCAAAGAGTAGGAGTAAACGGGTCCTTTTCAGAATGGCAGGCAGTGACTAGTGGGGTACTGCAAGGCTCAGTGCTGGGACCCCAGCTATTTACAATATATATTAATGATCTGGATGAGGGAATTGAATGCAACATCTCCAAGTTTGCAGATGACACGAAACTGGGGGGCAGTGTTAGCTGTGAGGAGAATGCTAGGAGGCTGCAAGGTGACTTGGATAGGTTGGGTGAGTGGGCAAAGGCATGGCAGATGCAGTATAATGTGGATAAATGTGAGGTTATCCACTTTGGTGGCAAAAACAGGAAAGTAGACTATTATCTGAATGGTGGCCGATCAGGAAAAGGGGAGATGCAACGAGACCTGGGTGTCATGGTACACCAGTCATTGAAAGTAGGAATGCAGGTGCAGCAGGCAGTGAAGAAAGCAAATGGTATGTTAGCATTCATAGCAAAAGGATTTGAGTATAAGAGCAGGAAGGTTCTACTGCAGTTGTACAGGGTCTTGGTGAGACCACACCTGGTGTATTGCGTACAGTTTTGGTCTCCTAATCTGAGGAAAGACATTCTTGCCATAGAGGGAGTACAGAGAAAGTTCACCAGACTGATTCCTGGGAAGGCAGGACTTTCATATGAGGAAAGACTGGATAGACTCGGCTTGTACACGTTGGAATTCAGAAGACTGAGGGGGGATCTTATGGAAACTTACAAAATTCTTAAGGGGTTGGACAGGCTAGATGCAGGAATATTATTCCCGATGTTGGGGAAGTCCAGAACTAGGGGGTCACAGTTTAAGGATAAGAGGGAAGACTTTTAGGACCGAGATGAGGAAATCATTTTTTACACAGAGAGTGGTGAATCTGTGGAATTCTCTGCCACAGAAGGTAGTTGAGGCCAGTTCATTGGCTATATTTAAGAGGGAGTTAGATGTGGCCCTTGTGGCTAAAGGGATCAGGGGGTATGGAGAGAAGGCAGGGATGGGATACTGAGTTGGATGATCAGCCATGATCATATCAAATGGCGGTGCAGGCTCGAAGGGCCGAATGGCCTACTCCTGCACCTATTTTCTATGTTTCTATGTTTCTATACAATTTGCACCTAATTGTCAGGATCTGAAGACGTTCCATTCTCTTCCTGCAGCTCTTATCTAGGCTCTAGACAAACTGGCACCATTCTGCAACTTGTCGTATTTCTGCAGAAGGCACATTTAAATTGACCAAATGGCCTAGCAGCCCAGAAGCCTTTACTCAATTTTAGTATTCTGGCCTCTCCAATTTGTTCAGAATTAACAAAAGTTCCCCAAAACAATGATCTTGGAGTCTGGGACGTCACTCTCTACTCTCATTACCTGGTCAGCGAGTTGCGTTAACGCCTCACGTACGCAGGCTTGGGGGGGGGGGGGGGGGGGGGGGGGGGGGGGGGGGAGGGGGGGATATAAACTCCAGCGAGAATATAAGAGGTAAATTCCCTCGGAGAATAAAAGGGTTTGCAGTTGATATAAAGAAGGATTCTAGATAGGGAGACCAGAAGTTAGATAGTACCGTGATGTCGATGTACCAGTCCTGGTTAGTATAGAAGCAAATTCTACCACCTCCTGATTTTCCCGCAGCCTCTGCTTCGCGGTCCACTCTATGTAGTTGAAAGCCAGCCAGTTGTAGTGCATTGTCCGCGGTCGACTCCCACAGCCAGGTCTCAGTAAAGCACAGGAAGGCGGCTCGAGAGAAGTCCTTGTTTGTTTGGCACAGGAGTTGCAGTTCGTCCACTTTGTTGTTGAGAGAACGTAGATTTGCAAGGAATATACCCGGGAGCGGTGTGTGTAATCCTCTTCGCCGGAGTCGGGTGAGTGCTCCAGAGTCCTTCCCACGGGTCCTCCTCCTTCTCAAGACCTTGAACACAGCCACAGCGACAGGTATGTTCAAATAATCCAGCAAGTGAGAGAAATCCGGAACGATGTTTGGAGGTACCATATGTCTGATGTTAATGAATACCTCTCTCATGAAAGTGATCTTTGTGCGGTTTTAACAGACGACACAAACGAACAAACACATACAAAACAGCAAGAAGCAGTACACCGTGGCAGCCATCATCGGCGCCAGCCGGAATCAATTCCAGCTTGACAACATCTTCCCTATAACATGGTGCCCAGAACTGAACACAATACTCAAAATGCGGCCTCACCAACGTCTGATACAACTGCAACATGACCTCCCAACTTCTATACTCAATACTCTGACTGATGAAGGCTAATGTGCCAAAAGCCTTTTTGACCACCCTATCTACCTATGACTCCACCTTCATGGAACCATGCACATTCATTCCTAGATCTTTCTGTTCTACAACACTCCCAAGAGCCCTAACATTCACTGTATAGGTCTTGCCAAATGGTGGTTCCAAAATGTAACACCTCATATTTCTCTGTATTAAATGCCATCAACCATACCTCAGCCCACCTGGCCAATCGGTCAAGATCTTGCTGCAATTTTTCATAACCATCTTCACTATCTGCAAAACCACCCATTTTGTATCATCAACTAACTTGCTAATCTTCCAATGTTGCTAATGTTCTCATCCAAATCATTGATATAGATGAGAAACAATAACGGGCCCAGCACTGAACCCTGAGTCACACCACTAGTCACAGGCCTCCAGTCCGAGTAGCATCCTTCCACCATCACCCTCTGCTTCCTTTCAAGAAGCCAATTTTCTATCCATTCAGCTATCTCTCCTAGGATCCCATACAATCTAACCTTCCAGAGCATCCTACCATGCAGAACCTTGGCGAATGCTTTGCTGAAATCCATATATGCAACATCTACAGCTCTGCCTTCATCAGCCTTTTTGGTCACGTCTTCAAAAAACTCAATCAGATTTCTGAGACACAACCTCCCACGTACAAAACCATGCTGATTATCCCAAAGCAGCCCTTGTCCATCTAAATGCCTGTATATCCTATTCCTCAGAATACTCTCCAGTAACTTTCCGACTACAGATGTTAAGTTCAATGGCCTATAATTCCCAGCATTTTCCCTGCAGCTTCTTGAACAGAGGCACAACATTAGCCACCCTCCAGTCTTCTGGCACCTCTCCTGCATTTTAAGTTGACTCGTTAAGTTCAACCAGGGCTCCCGCAATTTCCTCTCTAGTTTTCCACAATGTCCTCGGATAGAAATATTGATTAAGCTCCATTGTTTGGATATTTTAAAAGGATTGAACTTTAGAAAATATTAAGATCTGATCAGGAGCAGCACACCCAAATAAGCTCAGTTTGAGGGGGAGGGAGGGGATGGGGGGGGGGGGGTGGGGGGGGGGGGGGGGGGGGGGCGGAGGGGGGGGGGGGTGGAAAGGCTACCTACATCCAGTCATTGTGGCAACTGAGCTTTCCAGAAAAATCTCAAATGTTCTAAAACATGACATCCACAATTTCATTAGTAGCACTGAACATACAAATTCTTCCCAAGATACATTTACAGTTTCAGTTCCCATAGCGACCAGAAGAACTCTCACCCTTTTGTGCTCATCCCTAGTAACACAATAGTCAAGCAATCAATTCTCACAATAAGCACTGAATCCTTTAAGCGGAAGAACATTTTCACTCCTTTATTGAAGAAAACCTTACTTTAGAATAACCAACAATACAATAATTGCTTCGAAAGATTTATTATTAGCTTGTCTGCAAAACTGATCTGGATTGTGTGTTGGGGGGAAAGGTGCATGA
This sequence comes from Amblyraja radiata, assembly GCF_010909765.2. Classification (NCBI taxonomy): domain Eukaryota; kingdom Metazoa; phylum Chordata; class Chondrichthyes; order Rajiformes; family Rajidae; genus Amblyraja; species Amblyraja radiata. Next base: position 16,227,019 of record NC_045984.1, read on the forward strand.
CCACTGAAGGATAATTTTTTTTTTAGTGGCTCTTATGGATTTTGTTTTAAAATTTACTATAATTTGATAGTTCATTATTTTATATTGAAAGAAAGTATGTACATTTTTAAAGCATGTCATTAAATTGCCAGGATGCCTGAAGGTAGATTTTACTTGTAGTACAACTGTAATGTAAGCAAACACAACGACCATTTTTTGCACTGTAATCCTCATAGCAATAAATAAATAACTAGCAACAGCCATTCCTCAATCTACGAAAGGGGCAAGTTGCTGGAGGAGGTTTCCTTAAGTGAAATCTCATCAATCAAAATGACTGGATGAAGTGCATGAAGAATATTTAAAAACAATGTATTCACATGCATGAAGGGTAGCATACTCTTCACTATCGGGAAAAATTACTTTGCAAGTTGAAAACCCAAACCTAAAGAGTTAATGGCATTTATAGCAAAAACTTGTAAATTGTAAGTTCACAGACTGAGAATATCAGAGTCTATTTCTGTGCATTCTTGTTTGAGGGAGGATTGTTGGCCTGAATTCCAGGAGAAAACTTTGCTCCAAAGGTTGGCATCTTTAACACTAAGGTATTCTCTTATTACAGTGTAATCACGACTTACTGACTGAATGGTGTGAATATAACCAACTGATGCAAACTACAGTTCAGAGAGAACAGAGATGTGTGTAATATACAAACTAGCTCACACTCATGAAGACACAAGAAACAGCAATACACATAGCACCAGATTCAGGAAAAGTTTCTTCCCCACTGTTATTAAACTATTGCATTATCTTCCCATAAGCTAGTGTAGTCCTGAAATTTTAAACTCGCTTATTGCTAGAATAGTGCGCCGAGCTTCTAAGATCATCGGTTGCAGCAGACTTCCCTCAGTGACATCACTTTACTCAACAAGACTCACCAGAAAGGCCAAAAAAATCATAGCAGACCACTTTCACCCGGCACGTTACCTCTTTAATCTCCTCCCATCAGGAAGGAGATATAGAAGCATTAAAAGTAAAACATCTCGCTTCAGAGACAGCACCTACCTCCAAGCCATCAGATATTTGAATTTGCACTAATCACTCTGCACTTTCTTTTGCACTTGCACTTACGCTTAACATGACGCTGCTGGGTACTGTCCTTCCTGTATATATTGTCCTTCGTACGGTAATGTCTGTATTATTTATTGTGGTGTATGTGGTGGTTGTATTGTACTGTATTGTATCTGTCTGAGAGCGAACCAAGACACATTCCTATCAACTTGTTGACATGGCAATAAACTTCTTGAATCTTGAATCTTGAATCTTGAATCTTGCTAACCTTAGACTATTCTTCTATAACTGTAACGCTATAATGCTGTAATACTATATTCTGCACTGGTATTTTTCTCTTTGCACAAGCTGTTGTTTTTGTTTATGATGATTGCATTCATGTATGGTACGATTTAATTTGACTGGATTGCATGCTTTTCACTGCATCTCAGAACACATGACTATAATAAATCAATACCAATATTCAATAATTCAGAAGTCATACCTATCTAGATTATAACATTTGTAACTATCACTACTGCTTTAAATGGGCAACCCTTGTACCAAAATAATGTCCCCTGGTTCTCGGTTCTCTCACAAGGGCAAACCTCTTCTCAACATCTAACAAACAAGGCTTTTTAAATTCTTACTAGAACAAGTGGGACCCGTTGGGCGTCGTTCCCCCAATGCAATATTCCACCACTCACCCATGGCCCCAAACTGTGTAGGCGAGGCTGAAGTTTTCACAGTTTAAAATGGCAATAACTTGTAAAATATAAGATCAATGTGAACGCATCTCACTCTCTCTCTTCAGTCCCCTATTCCCCTCCTCCATTATCCTCCCTCTCCCCGTCCTCCACCAACCCTCCTCTGCTTCCTCCCCTCACCCCCTCCCCTCTCTTCCCCATCCCCTCCTCCATTAACTCGCCATCCCTCTTCCTACCCCTATCCTCCTCCATTCCCCCTCTTCTCCCAGCACCCCCTCCCCATCTCTTCACCCTCCCTTATCTTTCCCCTCTCCTCCTCCCCCACTCCCTCCCTCACCTCCCACCCTCTCCTTTCCCCTACCCTCAGTCACTCTCTCCATCCATAACCCCTCTCCCCACCCTACCCCCCTCCTCTCCCTCTATCCTCCTCCTCCCCCACTACTCACTTTCCCTCTATCCAACCCCCCAACTCTCCTCACCCTCACTGCCCTCCTCTTCCTCTATCCCCCACTCCCTACCTCCCCCACTCTCCCTCTTCCCCCCTCCTCCCCACTCTCCCTCCTCTCCGTCATTCCCCCCACTTTCCCCTCCCTCTCCCTCCTCTCCGTCATTCCCCCCACTCTCCCTCTTCACCATCCCAGCATCTCGATGTAAACCACCAACGACTCCACAGTCAAAAAGGCACAACAGAGGATGCACTTCCTGTGGCAACTGAGGAAGCACAATCTGCCATAGGAATGATGGTCCAATTCTATACGGCCATCGTAGAGTCTGGCCTCACCTTCTCCATCATGATCTGGTTTTGCTCAGCTGCCAAGCATGACATCCGGAGGCTGCAGCAGATCGTCCGATCATCAGAGAAGGTTATTGGCTGCAACCTTCCCTCCATTGACGAACCGTACAATGCAAGGACCAGGAAGCGAGCAGTTAAGATCATCTCTGACCCCTCCCACCCTGGCCACAAATTCTTTGAATCACTTCCCTCTGGAAGATGACTCCAGACTGTCAAAGCTGCCACAGTCAGACATAAAAACAGCTTTTTTCCACGAGTAGTAGCTCTACCAATAACCATAAATCTGTGGCCTCCTTTTGCTCTGGTATTTCATTTAATTCACATGTTTAATCGATAATGTTTTATTATTAATGTTTAGTGTTTTATGTGTCATTCCTAACTGTCACTGTATGTCATGTTGTCACTTGCGTGCGGAGTACCAAGGCAAATTCCTTGTATGTGAATACTTGGCCAATAAACTTATTCTTATTCTTATTATTCTTATTCTTGTGTATTGGCAGCAGAGATCACATTATGATGTAATTTTCGGATGTCGGAATGTTCACGGCAGCTTGTGTAAATTAGGTCCCATTTTGATTGGAGGAGTGTGAGATGCCATTATGATATCATCACTGGAAGCTGCTAGAAAAGTCTCACTCTCAGTCAGTTATTATTCTTAAAGTTGGCTTTTTAAAAACTTTAAATATCAATAACTTGTGAAATATAACATCAAATGTGAAGAAACCTGATACAAACGACCACGGGAAAAAGCTGAGTAAGATTCTGCAAAATTTTGCGTTATTGTGTACCATTTTGGCGTAGGTCCTGAGATCACAGACAGACAGACAGCCAAACAAGTTGAGACTTTTAATAGTATATATATTTCAGTACGATTTTATATATATTTCAGTACGGTTTTATATATATTTCAGTACGTATATATATGATTTCAGTATATTTTAATATATATATTTCAGTAGGATTACCTCTCAATTTTTTAACTTTCAATTATGATTTACAGCCCTACAAATCATGTATAGGTAAATATTGTTATCCAGATGTCCAGGGAAAAGTACAAAGCCAGGGCTACAATATAAAGACAAGAATATAATGCTGAGGCTTTATAAGGCACTGGTCAGACCGCATTTCGCGTATTATAAGCAGTTTTGGGCACCGTATCTGAAGAAGGATGTGCTGGCACAGAAGAGGGTCCAGAGGAGTTTTACGAGAATGATCCCAGGAATGATTGGGTGAACATATGATGAGCATTTGATGGCATTAGGCCTGTACTCACGAGTTTTGAAGGATGATGGGGTACCTAATTGAAACTTACCAAATAGTGAAAGGCCTGGATAGAGGGAAGATGGAGAGGATGTTTCCACTAGTGGGAGAGTCTAGGACCAGAGGCCATAACTTCAGAATAAAAGGACGTACGTTTAGAAAAGAGATGAGGAGGAATTTCTTTGGTCAGTTTGTCATAGACAGCTGTGGAGGCCAAGTCAATAGATATTTTTAAGGCAGAGATTGACAGATTCTTGATTAATAAGGGCGTCAGAGGTTATGGGGAGAAGGCAGGAGAATGGGGTTGAGAGGGAAAGATAGATCAGTCATGATTGAATGGTGAAGTAGGCTTGATGGGCTGAATGGCCCAATTCAGCTCCTGTAACGTATAAACTTATGAAATGGTGGCTGTCGTGGACCCGTTACAATAATAGGGATAGTGCAGTGGATACGATACGATATGATATGATAGAACTTTATTTATCCCAGGAGGGAAATTGATCTGCCAACAGTCAGAAGCACACAAAATACATGAAACATGTAATGAAAGTGACGAGTGGAAAGGCTTGGGGGTTGTGCAAAGATTTGGGAGGGGGGGAAGGGGCGTCAGTCTCAGTCTACCCCACGCCAAAAGGGGTGGAATTGTAAAGTTTGATAGCCAGAGGGAAGAAGGATCCTGCATCTTGGTAGAACCAGTCTGTTGCTGAAGGTACTCCTCAGGTTGACCAGTGTGTCATGGAGGTGTATTGTCCAGGATGCTCCATAGTTTGAGGAGCATCCTCCCCTCCAAGACCACCTCCCATGAATCCAACTCCGCCCCCAGGACAGAACCAGCCTTCCTGATGAGTTTGTTGAACCTATTGCCATCGGCAGCCTTCGCCCCATACAGCAGCGAAGTCGATGGCACTGGCTTCCACCGATTTGTAGAACATCTGCAGCATCTTACTGCAGACGTTGAAGGAGCGGAGCCTTCTCAAAATGTACTGCCAGCTCTGTCCCTTCTTTTACAGGGCCTCAGCGTTCCTGTCCGGGTACACTCCAAGGTATTTGAACTCCCTGGTAAACTGCACATCCACACCATTGATGGAGACAGGGGACAGGGGTGTTCCTTTCCTCATAAAATCCACCATCAACTCTTTAGTCTTGTCGGTATTGAGCTACAGGTGATTCAGCCACACTACTCAACAAAGTTGTTGACTACACCTCTGTATTCAGCTTCCCTCCCCTCACTGATGCAGCCCACAATTGCAGAGTCATCTGAAAACTTCTGCAGGTGTCAGGAGATGGAGTTACATCCGAAGTCCGATGTGTAGATGGTAAACAGGAAGGGAGAAAGGTCCGTCCCTTGTGGGGCCCCTGTGCGACTCATAACCATGTCCAGACACAGTTCGGTAGCCTGACATATTGTGGTTGTCCAGTCAGGTAGTTGGTAATCCAGGACACCAATGGAACATCCACCCGCATCTCCCTAGCAGCGCAGTGCAGGATAAGAGCTACAGTATCTGTGAGGCTGTAGATAATGTGCGCCATGACAAGCCTCTCGAAGCACTTCATGAAGATCAATGTCAGAGCGACTGGTCGATAATCATAAATGCACGCTACCTTGTTTTTCTTTGGTATGGAAATGATAGTAGTCTTCTTAAAGCAAGGAGGAACCTCGGAATGGAGTATGGAGAGGTTAAAGGCATGCCAATCAATACCTATCTCATTATTGAGGGCACTGCTGACAAACATCAGATAATATGTCCCAATCCTTAGCTGTTCGAGGTTTAATATCACCCTTGCTAGACCATGTCAATATGTTTGTGTGGGACTAAAGTTACAATTTGACTGGTTTGGTTAATGGTGGTAGTTTTCCACATAAAGAGCATTACCAAACCAATTGGGAGTATAGAGGGAAATTTTAAGTGTCTTTACAGTTTGCACTCACTATTCAAAAGAGAGTGTACAATGTGAAGGTGGGCTAAGCTGGAGAAACATTCTGGAAAGTTCCAAGTGCCCAGTGATTGACTGAATTAACTGACTATTCGTTGTAATATTCCTTAACACTGTACCTCTCCCATCTTTATTATCATGATTTGTCTGAGTATTGCTGCAATATGTGATAATAAGACATGCCTTACAAATTGTGCAAACTATCTCCCTAAGGATACTCAGTCATGGTAGATAGACGTTGGCTTGACTGCAGCACTGCTCCAGTAATAAAAGGCTCAAAATGAGGAAGGTGCACAAAAAATGACGATGCGCCCAAATGGCATTCTGCTTCATTAACCTTCAGCAGTCAGAGGAAGAACAGCAAGCGCCATGGGAACCAATATGACTGAAAAACCTCACAGCTACAATATCAGCAATGTGTGATACGAAGTGTTAGAATACTTTACAAATCTATCCTTGTTCAGTTTAATAGATCCTTAATCGATGTGTGTAACGCTTCAAATTGTCTGAATTTTGCACATCTCAGTCTTCTTTTCTTTACTAAGTAAGTCATGCTTCTAGTTCTAGTTGAATTCTCTAAGTGCTGACAGCATCAAACGGTAAAAACACAACTGTCAGATCTAATCTTTTTCACCCCTTTTTCTGCCTTCATCTTGAATAGTAATCAAGAAAGGGACCATTGACTGATTTTTTTCCACCTCTTTACAGTGCTGTTGTGTTTCTCTTGTGTCATAAGCCCATAAGGAATAGGAGTAGAATTAGGCCATTCGGTCCATTAAGTCTACTCTGTCAATCAATCATGGCTGATCTTCTTCTGCCTTCTCCCCATAAATTTTGACACCTGTACTAATCAAGAATCTATCTGTCCCTGTCTTAAAAATATCCACTGACTTGGCCTGTGACAAAGAATTCCACAGATTCACCACCCTCTGACTAAATAAATTTCTCCTTATGTCCTTTTTAAAAGAACTTCCTTTAATTCTGAGGCTATGACCTCTAGTTCTAGACTCTTCCACTAGTGGAAACATCCTCTCCACGTCCACTCTATCCAAGCCTTTCACTATTCTGTACATTTCAATAAGGTCCCCCCTCATTCATCTAACTCCAGCGAGTACAGGCCCAGTGCCACAAACGCTTGTCATAGGTTAACCTACTCATTCCTGGGGTCATTCTTGTAAACCTCCTCTGGACCCTCTCCAGACCTAGCACATCCTTCCTCAGATATGGTGCCCAAAATTGCTCACAATTGTTTTTTGTTTCATATTCAATAATTGAATTCCTTCCCATTCATCACCATTCTTTTTGTTTCCTGTCGGGAACAGTATTTACATTACGAGAAGGGTATTTTGATATTGGACAAAAAGTCAAATAATATAATCCAAAGAACATATCTTCAAATCCTACCATGACAGCTTGCGCAATAGCATTCTGTTGTTGAAAAATCTGGTAACAAAATGTTGACATGAATAAGTGGTTGTGAAGCATTCTGATTATCAGAAAATCTAAAAGGTGTATCGTTATCTTTGAGGGAAGATTTACAATTCTTGTCTGCTCCATGTAACTTACAGCAATTTGTTGCCTCTGTTGTGATCCAATATTCTGCATGGTCGTATCAACTTAAGGAACGGGCACTAAATGTTGGCCATGGTTGGACAACTGTCCTAAGAATAAACAGTAGAAAAACATTGATATACTCCTCCGCTCGGTCCGCATTAACCAACCTGACCTCCGGGTGGCTCAGCACTTCAACTCCCCCTCCCAGTCCGAATTCGACCTCTCTGTCCTGGGCCTCCTCCATGGCCAGAGTGAGCACCACTGGAAATTGGAGGAACAGCACCATCAGTCTGAAGAAGGGTTTTGGCCCGAAACGTTGCCTATTTCCTTCGCTCCATAGATGCTGCTGCACCCACTGAGTTTCTCCAGCACTTTTGTCTACCTCAGAAAGTATTCAGACCCCTTCACTTTTTCCACATTTTGTTACGTTACAGCCTTATTCTAAAATGGATTAAATTCTTTTTTTTATCATCAATCTACACACAATATCCTATAATAAAAAAGTGAAAACAGGTGTTTAGAAATTTTTACAAAGTAATTAAAAATAAATAACTGAAAGATCACATTGACATAAGTATTCAGACCCTTTACTCAGTACTTTGTTGAGGCACCTTTGGCAGCGATTACAATCTCAAGTCTTGGGTATGAAACTACAAGCTTGGCACACCTATATTTAGGTAATTTATCCCATTCTTCGCTGCAGATCCTCTCAAGCTCGGTTGGGTTGATGGGGAGTGTCGATGCACAGCTATTTTCAGGTCCCTCCAGAGATGTTCGATCAGGTTCAAGTCCAGGCTCTGGCTGGGCCACTCAAGGATATTCACAGGCTTGTCACGAAGCCATTCCTGCGTTGTCTTGGCTGTGTGCTTAGGGTCGTTGTCCTGTTGGAAGGTGAACCTCCACCTCAGTCTGAGGTCAAGAACGCTCTGGAGCAGGTTTTCATCAAGGATCTCTCTGTACTTTCCTCCATTCATCTCTCCCTCAATCCTGACTAGTTTTCCAGTTCCTGCCGATGAGAAACATCCCACAGCATGATGCTTCCACTACCATGCTTCACCGTAGGTATGGTATTGGCAGGTGATGAGCGGTGCCTGGTTCCTCCAGACATGACGCTTGGCATTCAGGCCAAAGAGTTCAATCTTGATTTCATCAGGCCAGAGAATCTTGTTTCTCATGCCTTTTGGTAAGCTCCAAGCGGGCTGACATGTGCCTTTTATTGAGAAGTGGCTTCCATCTGGCCATTCTACCATAAAGACCTGATTGGTGGAGTGCTGCAGATATAGATGTCCTTCTGGAAGGTTCTCCCATCTCCACAGAGGAACTCTGGAGCTGTCAGAGTGACCATCGGGTTCTTGGTCACCTCCCTGACCAAGGCCCTTCTTCCCCGATTGGTCAGTTTGGCCGGGCGGCCAGCTCTATGAAGCCCTGGTGGTTCCAAATTTCTTCCATTTAAGAAGGACGGAGGCCACTGTGCTCTTTGGGACCTGCAATGCTGCAGAAACTGTTTTATATCCTTCCCCAGATCTATGGGTTGATGCAATCTTGTCTTGGATGTCTACGGCCAATTCCTTCAACTTCATGGCTTGGTTTTTGGTCTGACATGCACTGTCAACTGTGGGACCTTATATAGACAGGTGTGTGCCTTTCCAAATCATGTCCAACCAATTTAATTTACCACTGGTGGACTGCTATCAAGTTGTAGAAACATCTCAAGGATAGTCAATGGAAACAGGATGAACCGAAGCTCAATTTTGAGTGTCATAGCAAAGGGTCTGAATACTTATGTAAATGTGATATTTCAGTTATTTCATTTTAATTACTTCGCAAAAATTTCTAAACACCTTTTTTCGTATCTTCATTGTGTGTAGGTTGATGATAAAAAAAAAAGAATTTAATCCATTTCAAATTAAGGTTGTAACGTAACAAAATGTGGAAAAAGTGAAGGGGTCTGAATAGTTTCTGAATGCACTGTAGTTGAGCAGGACAGTCTGCACAGACCTCTTATTTTGGCAGTAACCTCTGTAGCTAATGCTGGGTTTAGCTACTGGTATAATAAGGCAAATGAGCTTTAATTTCTGCATGCAAATACATTCAGATTGCAGGTATCTATGTATCTGTACCTATGTATCTTTCTTTTACACAGTGTTACCCCATAATGGGTTTGCTGTGTTTCCTACAGATGTGAACCATTATCAAGTATGTAATTTATCTCACAATCATTGTAGTTGAAGTACAAGAAGTTTTGTGAAATCAGCAAGACAAATCTTACAATAACTAAAATTCAGTTTGTACAGTAATTATCCCTAAACATGTAGTGTAGGCTCAGTTATTAAATTACATCTTGTTTGATAACTTCAGATTTATTGTCTGGCCAATGCTGTTTATGTAGAATTAACATCAGCACCACTTAGCCATATATGGAGGAAAAGATGCGGCTGTGATGCCATTTATGCTTGTAGTTCACCAGCAATGCACATGCAAGCATGTGTGTGTGTGTGTGCGCATATGTGTTAATGTTGATGTGTCTTCCATCACTATAATAATAATAATAAATTTTATATTTAATGGGCGCCTTTCATACAAAATCTCAAGGACACCTTACATAGTAATCGGAATAAAAACATATAATCGGAGTAAAACAAGTAATTAAAGACATCACAATGACACAAATTAAAAACAGAATTCAATCCAAAAACAGAAAATCAAAAACACAGTGTGAAGAGAGAGCAGCGGCAACCAATTCGTGCCAGCGTCCACTCTCCCTTCACGGCAGCCATCTTGGACACAGACCTACAAGACTACAGTTAGACAAAAAAAAAATCATCCCCCCACAGTGGATAGCACTGTGGAGGAAGGCACAATGTCCAGTCCCCACCCCATGTTCACCCCAAAGTCAGGCCTATTGGGGCCACCGCAATTGCCTCTACGGAGGCCCGATGTCCCTGGCCGTTCTCACCGGGTGGTCTTGCCCCGGCGTCGGGAGAGTCCTTTCGGCGGCTGGGCCACTTGGAACGGCCGCTTCTTGGTTGGAGCCCGCGGCTGCCGAAGCCGACAAGGCCGCGCCGGTTTGGCGCTCCTAGGCTCCAGATGAAAAAGTCGGCGCCCGCTCTCATCACTGCCGCCTTGCCGCCTCTACTACGCCGCCTCTCCGCTCCGCAAACCCGCAGCCCGGAGATGTTGCTCACGGCGGTCCAGCTCGCCAGAGCTCCAGCGCGGCGACCCAGGCAAGGCATCGCCCGCTCCGCTCCGCTCCGCTCCAGCGCTCCAATGCAGTGCCGCCACGCAGGCCGAGGTGCTGGGTGGTTCCCGCCAAGAAACGGCGCTCCAAGCCCGCTGGTAAGCCACGACGACGGGTCGACGGGCAGCCCGGAAAAAAGGCTGCCACACCGACCAGGTAGGGACCTATAAATAAAGTAACACCTACCCCCCCACATTAAAAGACCATATCCCCTACAAACAAAAAAACAGGACTCACTAAAAACTAAAAAAAAAAAAAAAAACGAATTTAAGACGGACGGCTGCTGCTAGCAGCCGTTCACCAAGATGGCTCCTCCTCCTTGAGTCCACTGTCCAAATTCAATCCGTAGCTTTCGATAGATTGGCAGAAGCTATGGTGGGAGTGGTTCTTGGTTACTGGAGGGGCTTTGGGTATATTGTTCATTAAGGAGGAAAAATATCCGAAAGATACCCAGATTCTTAATAGCCAGGAGAGATTGCTAACAGGGTAGTACTAGGATTGAAGCACTCAGAATGTAGTTCTGAAAACAATATAATAACTTTCCCCACATGGTCAAATTCAGAAAAATCAAAGCAAATCCTGTGTTTCAACATTTGTATCATCAGCCTCAATATAGCCCTTTACACACCAAACAAGCCCCAACACACCTCTAACGTGAAAATGATAGAAAATATCGCCAAACAAACACTACGCCACCACTTCTAACCACAACTTCCAGCTATTCAGCAACAGAGGACACTGTCAAATCAGTCGGAATTGTAAGATAGAAACATAGAAAATAGGTGCAGGAGGAGGCCATTTGGCACTTCAAGCCAGCACCACCATTCATTGTGATCATGGCTGATCATCCACAATCAGTAACCCGTGCCTGCCTTCTCCCCATATCCCTTGATACCGCTAGCCCCTAGAGCTCTATCTAACTCTCTTTTAAATTCATCCAGTGAATTAGCCTCTATTGCAGAGAATTTCACAAATTCACAACTCTCTGGGTGAAAAAGTTTTTTTCTCATCTCAGTTTTAAATGACCTCCCCTTTATTCTTAGACTGTGGCCCCTGGTTCTGGACTCCACTAACATTGGGAACATTTTCCTGCATCTAGCTTGTCCAGTCCTTTTATAATTTTGTATGTTTCCATAAGATTCCCTCTCATCCTTCCAGTGAATACAAGCCCAGTCTTTCCAATCTTTCCTCATATGACAGTCCCGCCATCCCGGGGATTAACCTTTTGAACCTACCTCAGTAACAAGGATGTCCTTCCTCAAATTAGGAAACCAAAACTGCACAGGATACTCCAGATGTGGTCTCACCAGGGCCCTGTACAACTGCAGAAGGACTTCTTTACTCCAATACTCAACTCCTCTTGTTATGAAGGCCAACATGTCATTAGCTTTCTTCACTGCCTGCTGTACCTGCATGTTTACTTTCAGTGTTGGTGTACAAGGACACCCAGGTCTCCTTGCACTTCCCTTTTTCCTAATCTGACACCATTGCGATAATAATCTGCCTCCTTGTTCTTGCACCCAAAGTGGGATAACGTCACATTTATCTACATTATACTGCATCTGCCATACATCTGCCCACTCACTCAACCTATCCAAGTCACCCTGTAGCCTCCTAGCATCCTCTTTGCATTTCACACTGCCACACAGCTTTATGTCATCTGCAAATTCGCTAGTGTCCCATCATCTAAATCATTAATATATATTGTAAATAGTTGCGGTCCCAGCACCAAGCCTTGCAGCATTCCACTCGCCACAGGCTGCTATTCTGACAGGGACCCATTTATTCCTACTCTTTGTTTCCTATCTGCCAACCAGTTATCTATCCATGTCAATACCCTACCCCCAATACCATGTGCTCTAATTTTGCCCCCTAACCTCGTGTGAGACCTTATCAAAGATTTTCTGAAAGTCCAGATACACTACATCCACTGGCTCTCCTTCATCCATTTTACTGTCACATCTTCAAAAAATTCCAGAAGATTAATCAAAAAGGATTTCCCCTTCATAAATCCATGCTGACTTGGACCAATTATTTTACTGCTATCCAAATGCGCCGATATTACTTCTTTAATAATTGAGTCCAGCATCTTCCCCACCACCGATGTCAGGCTGACTGGTCTATAATTCCCCGTTTTCCCTTTCGCTCCTTTCTTGAAAAGTGGGACAACATTAGCTACCCTCCAATTCACATGAACTGATCCTGAATCTATAGAACATTGGAAAATGATCACCAATGCGTCCACGATGAGGGGGAATGAGGATTCGAATGTTGACTGGTTAAGTACAGGCAGCATCTTCAATGCTATCTGTTCTATCACTGACATGTGTCAATATCAATAATTTCCAGCACTCACAATTCCATTGAACATATCAAACACACTTCTTCCTCATGAAGGAGAAGGCACCCATTCACCACCAACAGCAGCAAACTGGATCGGGCAAGCAATTTTCATAGCCTCATTGACCTGGAGGAGAGTATGACATATTTCCAAATCGAATAGTGTTTCAAGTTGACAGATTACGGAAGGATGTAAGAACTACAGGGTTGTTGTAATGGGTGACTTTAATTTCCTCAATATCAACTGGACTTAGGGCAAGCGGTAGAGACCCTTCTTCAGATAGATCTTTGTGTCTATCTTCGGACCTGGCCAGGTGACTGGTGTTGTGGTGGGAAATGAATTTAGAGATAGTGATCACCACTCAAAGTCAAAGTCGCCTTTATTGTCATTCAGACCTTGCGGTCTGAACAAAATTTTGTTGCCTTGCAGTCCTACATATAGTACAAAATGACACAAAACACACAATAAACACAAATTAATATCCACCACAGTGAGTTCACCAGGCACCTCCTCACTGTGATGGAAGGCAAAAGTCTTAAGTCTTTGTCTCATCCCTTCTTATTCTCCCTCTGCGCCGAGGCGATCCAGGCTTCAGATGTTGTGACCCCGCCGGGCGATGGTAAGTAATGTCAGTCCCGCGGCTGAATCCGAGCTCCGCGAACGGGCCGGTTCAGCTCCGCGGCCCGGGAAGGTCGAAGCTGCCAAAGCTGCGGCCCTCCAGTCCAGCGGACGCAGCTGTTGTTGCGGGAGCACCGGAGAACAGGTCCGCAACCTGTGACCTGCGAGCTCCCGACACTGGGCCCGCGGTAGGGTCGGGTGGCCGCTGCCGCCGGAACACTGTCCCAGCTCCGAGGCCAGGTCGCCGCTGCCCCAGCTCCGAGGCCGGGTGGCCGCTGCCGCTGCTCCATAGGTTTTAAGGTTGTTTTGAATGGGGACAGGTCTGGATGTTGGGGGAAGGTACTTAATTGGGAAAAGGCAGACTACACTGATTTAGGCAGGAGCCAAGAATGATAGATTGGGTATCAGTTGTTATTGGGAAAGGACACAGAGGATACGTGGAACTTGTTTAAAGACCAGCTGCTCAAAGTATAGGATTAGCATGTTCCAGTTAGGAGGAGGGATAAGGACAGCAAGGTAAGGGAACCATGGATGACGAGAGAGTAAAATACTATAAATTTTTTACTATAAATTTATACTATAAATTATGGTTTGATGAGAGGATTACATGGATGGTTCATATTCAGAAAGTAGTGGACAAATGTAAGAAGATACTTAATGTAATGAGATGTTTAGTTGGATGTGATTGGGGGGAAGATAGAACAGCTTTGCAGGCTATATACACTGGGTTAATTAGATCTGTGTTAGATTATGGTTGTGTGGTGTATGGGTCCGCATCAAGTACTTCTCTTAAGAAAATAGACAACATTCAATATCGGGCATTGAGAATATGTACAGGTGCAATAAAAACAACTCCAACAGCAGTATTACAGGTTGAAATGGTGGAGATGCCTCTAGAGATGAGAAGGATACAGCTTTCATTGAATTACTGGATTAACCTACAGGGCCACAGTCAAGAACACCCAGCACAAGTTACTGTCAAACCATGCTGGGAAAAGGAGAGAAGGGAAACAAAAAGTTTTGGATGGACAGTGACCCAGAGAGCATTACAAATCAGCATAGCACAATTAAATGTGGTTCCAATGGTTCCATTACCTTCAATTCCACCTTGGATACTTCCAGATGCAACAGTAGACTTTACAATATTAGAACAGAAAAACAAGGATAAACAACATATGTATAATTCAGTCATCATACAGGAATACATTGACAGATACAACAGTTTTGTCCAAATTTATACAGATGCATCAAAAGATTCAGTAGATAAAGTAGGAGTAGCATTTATTGTACCAGAATTTCACATCAAAGTAGGGAAGAGGATCAATAATGAGGTCTCAGTATACACAGGTGAAATGATTGCAATATTGTTAGCGGTACAGTGGGTCGAGGATACTAGGCCTTTAAGGACAGTTATTTGTTCAGATTCAAGTTTAGCAATAAAGAGTTTACAGCACAGCCATTCAGACAGTAGACCAGACATTTTGATTGAAATACAACAAACACTATTCAGAATTCAAATGATGGGGCTTACAGTCATATTTTTATGGGTACCAGCACACATTGGCATTAGAGGAAACAAAATGGCAGATAAGGTAGCAAAAGAGGTAGCAAAAAGAAATAAGATTGATTTAAGTATTAACATAGGTAAAACTGAAATCAAAGACATTATTAAGCAAAGACTGAAGGAAAGATGGCAAAAGCAATGGGAGGAAGAGCGGAAAGGACGGTGGTTCTACAGAGTCCAGAGGAAAGTGGGAAAAATGAGATGTGCAGGAAAAAACAGAAAAGAGGAGACAGTAATTTCAAGAATCAGATTTGGACACACTGGTCTGAACAGTACACTTTTTATAATAGGCAAGCATAATACAGGCAGATGTGAATACTGTGGGCAAGAAGAGACAATAGAGCATGTCATTATACATTGTGAGAGGTATGAGGAAGAAAGAAGACAAATGAGTGAACGATTCAGAAAAGAAAAAGTACAATTTGATTTAATAGATATTTTACAAAAGAATTCATATAAGTGCTATCAAATCCTATTGCTATTTCTCAGGGTAACCAATTTGTTCAGAAAGATATAGGTTATTAGTATATAAGTAATAATGTTATTTGATCCACACTCCATACCAGTTGGTGGCGGTAATGCACTAAAAAGTTGTTTGCCAACCGCCAAAAAAAAACTACATAGAAGAAGAAGAACCATGGATGACCAAGGACGTTGTAAACTTAGTCAGAAAGAAAAAGGAAGCGTATGTCTATTTAGGAAGGTGGCATGACAAGGAATGTAAAATGAGGAGAAAATAACTCAAGCAGGTGACTAGAAGGGCCAGAAGGGGGCATGAAATGTCATTGGCAAGTCAGATTTTAAAGGAAGGAATATCTTAAAGATTTTTATCGGTACATTAAAAATAAGATGGAGACCAGGGAGAAGGTAGGTCTGCTCAAAGATATTTGAGTATAAGAGCAGGGAGGTTCTACTGCAGTTGTACAGGGTCTTGGTGAGACCACACCTGGAGTATTGCGTACAGTTTTGGTCTCCTAATCTGAGGAAAGACATTCTTGCCATAGAGGGAGTACAGAGAAGGTTCACCAGACTGATTCCTGGGATGGCAGGACTTTCATATGAAGAAAGACTGGAGAAACTCAGCTTGTACACGCTGGAATTCAGAAGATTGACGGGGGATCTTATAGAAACTTACAAAATTCTTAAGGGGTTGGACAGGCTAGATGCAGGAAGATTATTCCCGATGTTGGGGAAGTCCAGAACTAGGGGTCACAGTTTAAGGATAAGAAGGAAGTCTTTTAGGACCCAGATGAGAAAATCATTTTTTACACAGAGAGTGGTGAATCTGTGGAATTCTCTGCCACAGAAGGTAGTTCAGGCCAGTTCATTGGCTATATTTAAGAGGGAGTTAGATGTGGCCCTTGTGGCTAAAGGCGTCAGGGGGTATGGAGAGAAGGCAAGGATTGGATACTGAGTTGGATGATCAGCCATGATCATATCGAATGGCGGTGCAGGCTCGAAGGGCCGAATGACCTACTCCTGCACCTATTTTCTATGTTTCTATGTTTCTATAAAGGAGAGAATCTATTCTTGGAGTTGGTGGATGTAGGTGAGGAACTCAACAAGTACTTTCCATCTGTATTCACGAGGGAGAAGGACTTGGAAGACAGCGAGGTCAATGTGGAGAATATAAATTATGCTCGGGCAGTTTGAGATTGAGAAGGAGGTGATGCTGAGGCTCTTGGAGAACGTTAAGGTGGATAGGTCCCCAGGGCCTGATGGGATCTATCCCAAGTTATTGAACATGGCACGAGAGGAGATTGCAGGGGATGCTCCTTGAGGAGCATCTTTATTTCTTCTCTAGCCACAGGTGAGGCCCGGAGGACTGGAGAGTGGTCAATGTTGTTCCTTTATTTAAGAAAGGAAGTAGAGAGATTCCAGGTAACTATAGGCCAGTGAGTCTGATATCAGTGAAAGGGAAACTATTGGAGAGAATTCTTCAAGATAGGATTTACGCCCATTTGAAAGTGAATGTGTTAATTAGGGAGAGCCAGAAAGGTGGCAGGCCGTGTCTCACTAACTTGATTGTGTTTTTTGAGGAAATGTCATAGGAGATTGATGGAATTAGGGCAGTGGATGTTATACACATAGATTTTGGTAAGGGATTTGATACGAATCACTTCCTTCTGGAAGTGATTCCCTCTTGTTTGAATCACTTCTCTCTGGAAGGCGACTCCGGACTGTCAAAGCTGCCACAGCCAGACATAAAAACAGCTTTTTTCCATGAGTAGTAGCTCTACTCAATAACCAAAAATCTGTAGCCTCCTTTTGCTCTGGTATTTTATTTAATTTGCATTAATCAATAATGTTTTATTATTAATGTTTTATGTGTCATTCCCAACTGTCACTGTATGTCATGTTGTCATTTGTGGGCAGAGCACCAAGGCAAATTCCTTGTATGTGAATACTTGGCCAATAAACTTATTAATTCATTCATAATGTTCCTCATGGTAGAAGGTTAAGATGTATGGGATCCACAATGACTTGGTCGTATGGATTTGGAACGGGATTGTCATAGCAGACAGAGGTTTGCGGTGGAAGGTAGATATTCTGACTGGAGGGCTGCGACCAATGGAGTTCCACAGGAATCTGTGCTAGCACTTCTACTGTATGTGTAATATATAAATGATCTAGATGTAAATGTAGATGGGTTGATGAGTAAGTTTAATGACACCAAAATTGGAGGAGTTGCAGAGAATGAGAAAGGCTGTCCGAAGAAACAGCAGCAGATCAGCTACAGAAATGGGTGGAGAAATGGCATACGGAGTTGAACCCAAACATATGCGACCAGTGTAGCCCAGTGTAAATGTTTGGGGGAATAAAATTTGGAGAACACTACATCCTCACTACCTCCTTCTCAGTCTTTCAAATGTCATTCTTCCTTTTCGATTAACGTACTTGAAAAAAATCTCTTCGGCCTCTCTAACTGTGTTGGACTGAATTTTCTGCTCGTCAGTCATTGT
The DNA here is from genome assembly GCF_010909765.2 of Amblyraja radiata. Classification (NCBI taxonomy): domain Eukaryota; kingdom Metazoa; phylum Chordata; class Chondrichthyes; order Rajiformes; family Rajidae; genus Amblyraja; species Amblyraja radiata. The sequence goes on from NC_045984.1 coordinate 16,245,018, forward strand.
CACATCTCCTTTCACCCTCTTTATTAACCTATTATGGTTTTTACTTTTCATGACTCTTCTTGATCTGCTGTTGCTGTGGCCTCTCGACTACACATTACTTCTGTTGGTCTTTCCTGCACCAAGGATTATTTTTGGTTTCTCCCAAGATTCCCCTCCCAATTGACACTACAAATCACCACACTACGCCCCCAGAGGTTCTGAACATCAACAAGAAGAAAAGGGAGACTGTTTCTAAAGCTTTCTCCCCATCTTTTATTCATGCCAAGGGTGGTATGTTGGTATGGCAGTTAGTTCAGTTAACTTACTGCTCCAGAGACCCGGGTTCAGCACCACAGGTGCTGTCTCTGCACTGTTTGCAATTATTATGTTTAGCTATGTGCTTTCCCCCAGGTACTATTTTTCCATCATTATCCCAAGATGTGCAGGTATGTTTAATGGCCACTGTACAATGGCCCATGGTATACATTTATGGCAAAAAATTTCAAAGGCAGGTTAATGAGCATACGCGTGAGAGAGAATAAGATGCATGGGAAGTAAGGAGGGGGGAGTGGGAGTAATAGGAATGCTCCTCAAGGAGCTGGCTTGAGCCCAAAGGACTGAATGAGCTTTTGTAATAATTATTCAATAAACTTCAATGGTTCTTTATTGTCTAAGTAGAGTGAAATTATTTTTTTGCAAGGTTCAGTGACAATCCTACTCTACCATTGGCACAATCATACTAAGTACAAGAGTGTAAGACAGTAAACAGTAGACTATGCGGAGTCTGTGCACAAGATTCACTAGGTTTCAGGCACCATCTTGTACCCTTCAGGTCCAACGTTTTTTTTTAAATATTGGAGTCAACCTGTCCTGGCAGAAGCATTGGGTCAGAGTTGCAGTGGTCATTCCTGGCCAGGCCATATGCGATGTCCTCTACAGCTGCTCCGCCATTCCATGCTGCTGCAGGCCGCGCCTGATTTGTGCACGCTTGGCCCGATCTAATGAAATACCATGCTGCTTCAGGGCCTCCAGCGACCCACTCTGCAGACTCCACCACTCCAAAGCCTCGACATCGGCCCATGAACGTGCCGCCCCTTGCCTCCAATGACCATTGCTCAGTCTCCGTGCCCCATAGCGCCTCTTGCAGCCGTCCAAGAGCGCCTGTGCATGCACGGGAAGTAAGCCCCAGCCCACTCACTGGCATTGTACTTTCCTGTCTGCCGCTGCCACCATCTTGAAAGTCAGGTTGAAAGAATGTCAGAATTCACTTTAAGATTTTCAAGGCAGCAGTTGCAAGGATTTAGCTGTACAAACCGGTTAGGCCTCAGTCTGCGCTGAGTCACTTGCTCGTGGCCAGGCCATTAGCAGCAACACACCAAATCACCATCACACTCCTGTCATAGGGAAAAATAATCGGTTGCAACCTGAGTGCAAACAAGTACACCCCCCTGGAAGTGGGAAGTAACCAAGCTTCCAACACCCACACACCCGCCTCCCTATTCACAATGCTTATGTATCAAAAAGCTTGTCCACCCTCACTGCCCTAGTGATAAGTACAGCCATTTAAATGAGTCTGTAGACCCCACTGACATCTTTGACGTGTGTTCTGTAAGTGAGTCAGAATGTGCTGGTCAAGAGGAAGGGATCAATTATAGGTAAGACATTTTACTTTAGAAAATCGTTTTTTTGCTCCAAATGTAAAAATTTGAGCTTATCACTTGATGCACCAAGATCTGATTGCTGTCTTGATTGTAATGGCATCCTGTTCACACTGTGATTAAGCGTCTCAAGTTAGCCTTTAAACTGAAATGCAGCTGATTTCATTGCGAAAGGAAAAAACCAGGAGACCTATTGGATCAATTGGATGTGGTTACAGCAAATGGACATACTGAAGAAAGAAATTAGCATATTTGATCTGTTTGGTCACAGAAGCATCGAACAGTAAAATACAGGAACTGGACTTTCTGTTATTCCTTTATTATTCCTCACAATTACATTAGCAAGACTAAAGAGACCCTAGCTGTTCCACCCATTATCACTTCTGCAATCTCTGAGAAATATGTCAAGCAAATTCACTGTAAACATAGAAACATAGAAAATAGGTGCAGGAGGATGCCATTCGGCCCTTCAAGCCAGCACCGCCATTCATTGTGATCATGGCTGATCGTCCCCTATCAATAACCCGTGCCTGCCTTCTCCCCATATCCCTTGACTCCACGAGCCCCTAGAGCTCTCTTAAATCCATCCAGTGATTTGACCTCCACTGCCCTCTGTGGCAGAGAATTCCATAAATTCACAACTCTCTGGGTGAAAACGTTTTTTCTCACCTCAGTCTTAAATGACCTCCCCTTTATTCTACGACTGTGGCCCCTGGTTCTGGACTCGCCCAACATTGGGAACATTTTTCCTGCATCTAGGTTGTCCAGTCCTTTTATAATTTTATATGTAAAGATGGAATGATATCAATTGGTGCCCAACACCCACTGTGACTGTAGCCATGGATAGGATTTTAAAAACTCCTCTTCAACTATCCTGGATGCAGCTGAGTTTCACTCCACTAATCTAGATACCCATGGCTACCTTGTTCCTCTTTCTCCTGACTGCAAAGAGGCTATCTATAACACAAATGCAACTCTCAATGGGAGACCAACACGGTGATTACATGCGCTGTTTCCGGGCACTCTGCCAGTCTCAATGCTCCAACAAATATGTGGACAGAAGTTCTTCGTAGAGAGTAGCCATAGAGATGCATCATAATGGAAGAGCTACCTTGTTAGACCTGATACTCAGTGATATGGTGATGTGCTAAATGGTAGCACAGAAGTGGATGAGAGAGCAACAAAAGCAGGAAAAGATAAGAAATAGTGCCTATTATCCTTCACTTCACAACCTGAAATTACCCCTTTCAATGGAAAAAAAATAATTATCATCCATAGCCTCAATATCTCTTAATATCCTTCTGAGGAAATGAGTGCAGATAATTATTCGCGCATTATTCTTCCAGAACATTTTATGGCTAAGAATGAAAGCCCACATAAAAGAAGGTGGGAAGCATATTCTTCGAATCCTATTAACAAACCTCAAAATAATCTAAGAGGAACAGTGAAAGACAACCACTTCACAATAGTTGTGAAGCTTTGAAATTGAATGCAGCTTTTCAGTTTCAGGCCTGCATAGATATTGATGTACACAGTCTTTTATCTTTTGACATTGTCTTTTTTTTCTGTTTCTTTGCATGAGATGGCTCCTGCCATCTCTACCCCACCTCATACCCTTTCACCTGACATTTGTTAATGAGGCCCTACTTCATGGCAGCTGTTGTCATGGCAACACCCAGACCTGTGATAAGGCGATGCCACTTGATCAGGTGTGATGAATGGAATGGACTGGATTCTCAATTCTACAACAGGCTTCAGATGCGCGGTGCTCCTATTTGCTGCATTTGAACAGAAGGCAGAAAATTGAGGGAGAGAGTTAACCAGTAGGAACAGTGTGAGAAGGGAATTAATAAGGCATTGGGATCCTTGCCAAACTATCAATGTATTCACAGTCCCCTTCCAACAACATTTTAATTTGCCTGACTCTAGGTAAAGAACAAAGTCTGATTCAGAACAACAAGAACCAGATTTAAGAAGCATTTTTTAACTTGCCTTTCTCATTGTAAACATGGGTCAATTAGTTTGAAAGGGCTCATTGTGAATGTAGCTTGGACCTCATATTAACTCTCTCTGCACACTGTTTCTCCTGGTGAATATTCTCCCTCATCATTCAGCCTTCTGTTTAAATACAGCGAACATTAAATAAGAGCGTCATTTAACTGAAGCCACTCCCCCAGTTGTTGAATTGAGAATTCAGGCCACTCCATTCACCACACCTGATCACGTGGCATCTTCTTATCAAAGGTGTTGCCGTGACAACGGCTGCCGTGAAATGGGACCTCTTCAATAAATCCATGGTGAAAGGGCAGGAGGTAGGGTGGAGATGGCAGGAATGATCGTATGTAAAGAAACCTGGCAAGGAGCTGGAGGTTGTAATAATATAGGAACACAAGAATAATTTGGACTCTTCCTTGCTTGGGTCCTTAATCCCCAGATTGCAGACGTTACAAATCCTATTATCATCACACCATGTTGCAAAGCCAAAATCAGGGAAATAAAAATGTTGGAAGGGAACTGTGAACGTAATGATAATTCATACTCACTGCGGACTTCTTTCAATGACACACAACTGACAACCTGACCAACTCTCACAATCCTACCATCAGCACTGACTTGTTGACTCTGGGCGGGAGTTGAAACCTGATTATTAAAATCTGCTGGATTGCAAGTTATCTCCACTCTGATCCCTCCTGATTTGAAATAGCAAAATCACCTGGTTCAAATATAAATTACAAAGAGAATCAGGTTGGGAAGTTGATTCTACTCCCAATATCCAGTGAGACCGTTGGCTACTGTAAATTACACGAAATGTGTTGGTACGTGGTAGAATGAAGAGATTTGATGTAAACGTGGGTAGAATAACATGGAATTTGTGTAGGTTTAGTATAAATGAGTGATTGATGGTCATCACAACATGATAGGGTGAAAGGCCTTTTTCTATGCTGTATGACTCCACAACTCTGTGATTCTAGTCTTGAAAATTGTGGATGTGCATATGTCAAGTTAAGACCTGGTTCAGTCAGTTCTCGTTGGCACTCATTACGCCAAAGCTTTCCCCCCTTCACCCACTCACATTCAAACAGGCTTTTGACATGATATTTGGGCACACTGGTTAAGAATAGCAATGCTCAGAAGTCTGGGAATCATGGAAGGGTATTTCATCATGGAAGGGTATTTCATCATGGAAGGGTATTTCATCATGAGGTATTCTTCCATGGAAGAGAAAGAAGTGTAGCTGTAAAAGTGAGGAACGGGAAAAAAAGAACTGAAATTCTATCATTCACCATTGCCAAGGTATATACACGAGTTTCTTCTTCTGGGCCAAATCTTAATTTGTGGAACTATACCTGAAACTGAATACAGGTTCACAATCTTTTATCCGAAATTCCGAAAACCGAAAAGCTCCGAAAACGGAACATTTTTAACTGCCGGGATCGAGGCGCAAACTCGCGACCTTGCGGCCACGAGCCGAGCACTCTATCACTGAGCCACCCGTTAAACGTTAAAATCTACGCTAAAAATCTTCCATTCCGAAATCCGAAAAATTCCGAAATACGAAAAGTGTCTGGTCCCAAGGTTTTCAGTTAAGAGATTGTGAACCTGTACTGATATATCTGACTGGACCAACTCGCTACCTTATATAAATGTTAACTTAATTACTCTTGACCTCAGTAACTCCAATATACAACAAGGTAATTTCGCAAATCCATGATGCAGACTCCTTTTTATAATAATATTTAATATTGGCACAGATAACAAAAAGAAACAGATATCACTAAGGCCTTGACATTTATACAGCAATGATATTCAGCTGTCAATCCTTCAGCAGGTAGAGCTACTGCAATGTAAGTTTCACCTTGTAAGTTTCAGTTTGTAGGTAAGCTCATACATGTTGCTGTTCCCCATTCCTCCAGATCTCAACACCAGCTCTTGTCGCATACCCAGCCCACAGACCAGGTCTCGACTCCTGCTGCAAACCCGCCCTATTTCCTGACCCCCGAAGTTCCAGATTTTCAGGGATTAGAACAATGGTAAATCGGTAGATAACATGGACTTAATCTATACGGAATAAAATGACATATGTTAAAGAAACAGCAAAGAAGGGAATACCCAAAGGCCAGGTTTCCAGTACCACAGACGCGTGACAGGTCACACCTCAGAATTTCAATTTTAAAGAATTGTGGGGTGAGAACTAACCAAACATTAAGGACAACGTACGATCACAACAGAAATATTTTTAACCTCAATATCTGACAGCCGAAAGAACATGAATATTTTTCAACTTTTTTATAATGTTCTACAATCTATTCCCTCAGCAATGAATGTTCAGAGGTGAAAATTATTAAAACTGTGATATGACTGAAGTGAAAATTAGATCTGTGTGACAAAAGAAGTCTCAGTTGGAGGAGGAAGAGGTTAGATTGGTACAAAGAATTAACTAAATTTGATTTTCCTATAATGCTCTCGAATAATAGAACTGCTACTTCAAGCTGGTAACCTCATTCTGCACCAGACAAGGTGTGGTTACTCATTATTTAACTAATAATCTAGATGACTGAATAAGTAAGGTACAAGGTCAAATACTACCACAGCGACTGGAGACATTAAATTCTCTTAATTAAATCTAAAAAATTCAAATTGGGCAAAAGCACTCACTTCAGCAATAGTGTCCAAACTATCAGATTGTTATAAAAATCTGTTCAAAGTGTGCTTCATTTACCCAATATGCAGAGTGATGCAAATGATTCCTAACCACCCTCTGAAATGGTCCACCAACATGGTTGTAATGGGGTTAATAATAAAGCCACATGATCCACCTGGTGTCAGCCAAGATATTGCATTTGGACAGGAGGAAGTCATTCCCACCTCATGTTTAACACAGACAAGAAACACATTTGCTGGTTAAAACTGTGGTCATTCCTCAGCTGCTGAATCAGTACTTCATGTTGAAAAATACTTGGAAGAAACATGAAGAGCAGCCGGGGGAGAGAATGTGAAATTAGTGTTTCGGTGATACCGCTGGCTGAGTCATTGGGAAAAACATACTTATGGTTGTCGCCACAAATCTCAAAAAGAAAGCTGATTGTGATTGCTGGAGGCCAATCATGCCAGCCCCAGAACATCACCGCAGGAATTCCTCAGGGCCGTGCTGAAAATGGTTGGGGTGGGAAAGAGAATGAAGATTTTGGTGTGCTCCACTTTCCAAATGATATCGTGCACATCTAGGTAGACCACACCATGCATCATACAACCCTTACTATCTACATTTCAGATGTTAAGGTTTGGGATCCGCAATTAGAAAAGCATGACAATCTTCTATTGAGCTGCTAGCCCATTCTATTTAGCTCTCCTACTAGTGTGGTCAATAATGTACACCTGACACTGGTGCAATGGTGAAAATGATGTCAAATAGTTCATAATTAATTAATGACAATCCTACATTCCCTTTAATGGGAAGCCATTCAGGGATTGGCGTGTAGATAGGCAAAATAATACCTCGGTGTATCTAAGCCTGCCTAGGCCAAACATTAGTCGGCCTCAGTTCAAATATGACAATAGGTCCAGGCTGTACATGCAAAATTAAACTTCAGAGAAAGCTGTGTCAGACTAATCCGAAGACCCATGTGGCTTTTTATCTTTTTTTATTTTATTCTAATATCAACACTCTGTTTCAATCAGAATCTGCAGTAGTGCCTAATAAAGCCTGCTGGTGATGAATGATAATGAAAAGCCTGATACCTGCTGTCACCATCAAGATAGTCTTATGAATGAGAGGAGAATCTATGAGCATTCTTCTTCTTCTTCTTCTATGTGGTGTTTTTTGGCGGTTGGCAAACAACTTTTTTGGTGCATTACCGCCACCAACTGGCATGGAGTGTGGATCAAACAACACCATTACATATACTAATAACCTATATCCTTCCGAACAAATTGGTTACCCTAAGAAAATGCAACAGGATTTGATAGCACTTATATGAACTTCCTTGCAAAATATCTACCAAATCAAATTGTATTCTTTCTTTTCTGAACTGCTCACTCATCCGTTCTCTCTCCTCCTCATACCTCTCACAATGTACAATGACATGCTCTATTGTCTCTTCTTGCCCACAGTATTCACATCTACCTGTATTATGCTTGCCTATTATAAAAAGTGTACTGTTCAGACCAGTGTGTCCAAATCTAATTCTTGAGATTACTGTCTCCTCTTTTCTGTTTTTTCCTGCACATCTCATTTCTCCCACTTTCCTCTGGACTCTGTAGAACCACCGTCCTTTCCGCTCTTCATCCCATTGCTTTTGCCATCTTTCCTTCAGTCTTTGCTTAATAATGTCTTTGATTTCAGTTTTACCTATGTTAATACTTAAATCAATTTTACTTCTTTTTGCTACCTCTTTTGCTACCTTATCTGCCATTTCGTTTCCTCTAATGCCAATGTGTGCTGGTACCCATAAAAATATGACTGTAAGCCCCATCATTTGAATTCTGAATAGTGTTTGTTGTATTTCAATCAAAATGTCTGGTCTACTGTCTGAATGGCTGTGCTGTAAACTCTTTATTGCTAAACCTGAATCTGAGCAAATAACTGTCCTTAAAGGCCTAGTATCCTCGACCCACTGTACCGCTAACAATATTGCAATCATTTCACCTGTGTATACTGAGACCTCATTATTGATCCTCTTCCCTACTTTGATGTGAAATTCTGGTACAATAAATGCTACTCCTACTTTATCTACTGAATCTTTTGATGCATCTGTATAAATTTGGACAAAACTGTAGTATCTGTCAATGTATTCCTGTATGATGACTGAATTATACCTATGTTGTTTATCCTTGTTTTCCTGTTCTAATGTTGTAAAGTCTACTGTTGCATCTGGAAGTATCCAAGGTGGAATTGAAGGTAATGGAACTGTTGGAACCACATTTAATTGTGCTATGCCGATTTGTACTGCTCTCTGGGTCACTGTCCATCCAAAACTTTTTGTTTCCCTTCTCTCCTTTTCCCAGCATGGTTTGATAGTAACTTGTGCTGGGTGTTCTTGACTCTGGCCCTGTAGGTTAATCCAGTAATTTAATGAAAGCTGTATCCTTCTCATCTCTAGAGGCATCTCCCCCATTTCAACCTGTAATGCTGCTGTTGGAGTTGTTTTTATTGCACCTGTACATATTCTCAATGCCTGATATTGAATGTTGTCTATTTTCTTAAGAGAAGTACTTGATGCGGACCCATACACCACACAACCATAATCTAACACAGATCTAATTAACCCATTGTATATAGCCTTCAAAGCTGTTCTATCTGCCCCCCAATCACATCCAACTAAACATCTCATTACATTAAGTATCTTCTTACATTTGTCCACTACTTTCTGAATATGAACTATCCATGTAATCCTCTCATCAAACCATAAACCTAAAAATTTATAGTATTTTACTCTCTCCAATTCCTGGTTATATAATTTTAGTTTAACCTCACTACCAATTTCCTTCCTAGTAAAAAATATTATCTTTGTCTTTTCCACAGAAAATTTGAATCCCCATTTATAAGACCACTCTTGTACCTTTATTATAGCCCTCTGTAGTTTCTGCACAATAAACTTCACATTTCTCCCCCTTTTCCAGATTGCCCCATCATCCGCAAACAGTGAAACTCCCATTTCATTTACAATTTCATCATACACATCATTTATCATTACTAAAAATAGTAAAGGACTTATTATGCTCCCTTGAGGTGTTCCATTTACAATATCTAATGTTCCTGAGTATTGATTTCCAACTCGTACTTGTATTGACCTCCCAAATAAAAAATCCTTAATCCATTTAAATATACGACCTTTAATCCCCAATTTACCTAGTTTCACTAATAACCCTTCTCCCCACATCATATCATATGCTTTCTCAATATCAAAAAATACAGCTACTACACTTTCTCTATTAATTTGTGCTCTCCTAATTTCATGTTCTAAACATATAGCTGGATCCATGGTGTTTCTCCCCTTCCTAAAACCACTCTGGTAATTGGATAAATATCCTTTATTTTCTACATAATATGTTAACCTTTCATTTACCATTTTTTCCATTACTTTACATATGTTGGATGTTAATGCAATAGGCCTATAATTCCCTGGGTTTGTCAGATCTTTACCTGGCTTTCCTATTGGGATTACTACTGCCTCCTTCCACCTTTGCGGTAATTTCCCACCCTCCCACACTTTATTATAAAATTCTAACAAAAAATCCTTGGATGTTTCACTGAGATGGTTTAACATGGTGTAACAAATCTGATCTTTACCTGGTGCTGACATCTTGGTTTTTCTAAGAGCTCGGTTGAATTCTGTCTTTGTGAATGGTTTGTTTAGAACATCGTTAGTGTCTTCCTCATGTCGTATTAACTGTCTATTCTCTGCTATGGTATCTATGAGCATTGGTCCTTGCAACTTCTCAAGTACTTTGATAAATTGGCATCCATGATTAATTTGAAATTGTTGTAGACCCCAGGTGCAGCAATCACTGGACAACGAGGCTCCACAACTCTCAGTTCTAAGTTTATGGTTGGGATTTTATGCCTCAGCAAAATCCATGAGGACTTTTGGTGTCCACATTTCTTTGTATCTGGTTTCCCTTTATCTTTTGTATTGCCAAGTCCCTGAGGCCGTGTGAATGGCAAGCAGTTCCAGGGTGAGAGCATCTGCAGGTATGTCTCCTCAATAAGCACCAGCAATCTGTGCAATAATGGGGTGCAAACTCAAAATCAGATTCTCCATCTTTAGATAACCTGTTCTTTATTCCAGTTCATATCCCTTTTGTGCCAGTGATTTTGGCTCAGATTGACTCTCTCTATTTTACCGCCCTATCTACTGGCTATGTCTCACTACTCGACTCTTAGCAACACATAGCACAGACAAACCTGCATCCAACTGACGCAGTAAACTATTTAATCTCAGAGAGATTCCGCAGAGATGTTCCCTCCATCCATTATATCCCTCATTAAACATTCCCCCTTCAACCTTCTCTGCAATTTAGATCTAACTTATTTCCCCATGTACCCAGTTCTGACTGTTCTGGACCTGAAACATTAATTTTGTTTCCCCTCCCATGAATGCTATCTGTCCTTCTGTTTCCAGCATTTAATAAATATTCCTGTTTTCTAGCATCTGTAGTTTATTTTTTTTACGTTTAAAATTTATCTGTTTTTGACTTCCTCCAAAAATGACTCCTATTTCTTCCTCACTCCATCTTACTATTTTACAAGGTGTCAACTATTTTACAATGTGTCAACTACTCTACACCGGTGAGACCAAGCACAGGCTTGTAATCGCTTCGCCCAACACTTCCGCACAGTTCGCATTAACCAACCTGATCTCTAGGTGGCTCAGCACTTCAACTCCCCCTCCCATTCCGAATCCGACCTTTCTGTCCTGGGCCTCATCCATGGCCAGAGTCCCACCACAAATTGGAGGAGCAGCACCTCATATTTGGCTTGGGTAGTTTACACCTCCTTCCCCTCCCCCTCCCATAGCCTACTGTCTCCGCCTCTTTCTTTCTTCTTCGACCTGAAACGTCACCTATTCCTTCGCTCCATAGATGCTGCCTCACCCGCTGAGTTTCTCCAGCAATTTTGTTTACCTTTACTATTTTTAATGAACTGTTAATGTCTCTCTCCAGGTCCCATTGGTCTTCTTAAATTTGTTTCCAATGAGTAGGTGGCCTCCCACTCAATTGAACCTTCATATAAATTTTGTTTACATGCTCATTCCTAAAATCTTAAATGCCTCGAGTACAGATATGAATGCAGAAATGAGGCGTTTCCATTCTACTGCTGGAATCAATCAAGCACGCTTCATAAAAGATGTGTTGCAAACCTGAACTACTCGGTCATCATTGATAAAAGCTCTTTGATGCCACTAAGCAATGGGTATGAAGGATGTTGTCAATCCCAAAGCCAGATGCAGAACTTATATTGACAGGTAATTGTGAGGTAAATATTTATGGAGGCAGCCAGCTGGTAATAATGTTTTTGATGCTATTTTGTACTGTCGTACTGCAGCATTTTGCAAGCAGGTTGAAATATTGCATTTGCACAGAATGCATTAGAAAAAAAACTCAACAGGAACTATTGGCAATTAACAGCTCAGCTCAGTGGGGCTTGTCAACCACATTTTTTGCAGTGGATTTCAATGTCACTCATTACATTTTCAAAAACCTTTATAAGATGACTCAGTGGGATCCCTTTATAATTCTTCTAAATTTCACACTAATCATTACACTTGAAATCTTTTTTTTGAGGAGCTTAGCTAGCTCAATGTTTCATTCCCATTTCTATTGACCCATTATATACTACTCAGGTGCATTCCATGGTGTACTGCAAAACTTTACATAACTTTGTACTTTCTAATTGATTGACTTGCTGTTTGAAAAATGCTAATGTAGTTCTACTAAAGACGTACAACCATAATTGACCAAATCAGCAGAAAATTAAATGGTAGCCATTAACTGCTACAAAAAGGTGCTAATGTTGGGATTAATTTAAAATTGCTCAACCGAGCAGTGACCATAGGATGCCAACACTTCAGACCCATGCCTAATTATACTTTCATTGGAAAACAGTGTAATTTAAACACAGGTCCAGAGATGAGTGTAAAAGAATTGCATGATCAAATCCTGCCAGTTTCCTACCAGGTGAGATATTGTTAAATGACCCAGTTCCTTTAACAATAAGGAGAATGCTTTGGTCCAAAGTTTAAGGAAAGTTTGCAAAATGTTGCCAAGTTGCCTTTTAACATTTCAGATCCTCAATTTGATGGGACCATTATATTTATGTTGATAACAGTACAGGTGTTGCTCTCCATACAACTTTTCACAATTCCATAATCAGTTTGATGTATTGGCGGCATGGTGGCACACAATTAGTATTCCAGCATCACAATTCTGGCAGCCCTGGTTTGATTCTGGTCTCTGGTATTGTCTGAATGGTGTATGTATATTTCCCCCATGACTGTGTGGGTTCCTCCCAGATTGTCCTGTATCCTCCCATGTCTCAAGGATAAGTTGGTAGTTTACCTGTATACTGTTAAATGCCCCTGATTTAGATGGGTGGTAGAATCAAGGGGGAGTTGATAGACATGTGAGAGAGAATATGTTGTAGGGAGATAATTGAGAAAATCTGTTGACTGGATTACTCTCAGAGCTGTGTGGGAAAGAACTGCAGATGCTGGTTTAAATCGAAGGTAGACACAAAATGCTGGAGTAACTCAGCGGCACAGGCAGCATCTCTGTAGAGAAGGAATAGGTGACGTTTCGGGTCGAGACTGAAGAAGGGGCTCAACCCGAAATGTCACCCATTCCTTCTCTCCAGAGATGCTGCCTCCAGCAACCAGCATTTTACTCCAACATTTTGTGTCTACCTTACTCTGAGCTGATGGACTCAATGGGCTGAAAGGCCTCCTATGAAGAGAGGAAATTGCAATATAATTATCTTATACAAAAATATAAAATATATATACAATATGACACAAAGCCTTTATAACAATGGGTATCAGAGGTTATGGGGAGACGGCAGGAGAATGGGATTAGGAGGGAGAGATAGATCAGCCAAGATTGAATGGTGGAGTAGACTTGATGGTCTAATACTACTCTAATCCTTATGACCTTAATTCCAATCAATTAATCTCTAAACTCCTGGACGTAAGAATGAGCACTCCCCTCTGCAACTGGATCTTCGACTCCTTCACCCGAAGATCGCAATCAGTGCATCGGTGATGAAAATATTTTCCACAATAACCACAATAACTATCACCACTGCAAGGATGGTTGGTGCTCAGATCCGAACAATTATTTTGTTTAGTGCCACATTGCTTTATAACATTTCAGATCCTCAATTTGATGGAACCATTTAATATATGTTGATAACAGTACAGATGTTGCTTGCTGTACAATTTTTCACAAATCCACGATCATTCTGATGCACGGACAGCACAGTGGCACACAATCAGTATTCCAGCATCACAATTCTGGCAGCCCTGGTTCAATTCTGATCCTTGGTCCAATTGGCGTATGTACACAGTGGCGGACTGGGTCTAAAAATATTGGTTGCCAGGAGACAAAGGGGGCCCACTTCATCAGGGGCCCACTTAATATAGGGGGCCCACTTCATCAGGGACCCACTTGCCATCGGGCAAGCTGACACCCTGGCCAGTCCGCCACTGTATGTACATTCCCCCAGTGATCTAGAAAATTAATAGAGTGGCATGATTCATCATAAAATGAAAAGTCGTTCACCCGTGAAAAGTTAACTCCGTTCTATAAGCAGTTGCTGCCGGACCTCCTGAGTGCTTCAGGCACTTTTCATTTTTACTTTCAGATTTCCAGCATCAGCCGTTTATTTGACTTTATGATTACTACTCAAAGAAGATATTGTTTCATTGCAAGATCACAAAATCTGTTATGATTTGTCATGTGCTGGTGAACAATACGAAGCCATATGAATCGGTTGGTTATTTGCTCACTGTGAATTGTCCCAAGTGTGCAGGTAAATGGTAGAATTTGAGAGACAGTGGGGATTGGTAGAGAGAACATTGTAATTCTATGCTTCTGTCTGAGTCACCGCAGCCTTCATGGTGCTTAAGAGTGACGTCAATTGTTGCCCAAAGTACATTCGCCATCTGCCCTGTCGAACTGCTTCACTCATCCACAGCTCATATGCTGTCATGGCGATACTCAGGACATCAGATCTGTGCAGCAAGAAGTGTTATCTCCGATGCTATTTTAAGGGACCGTCAATTACAGTGCCTTCCATAATGTTTGGGAAAAAGACCCATCATTTGTTTATTTGCATCTGTACTCCACAATTTGAGATTTGTAATAGAAAAAAATCACATGTGATTAAAGTGCACATTGCCAGATTTTAATAAAGGCCATTTTTATACATTTTGGTTTCACCATGGAGAAATTACATCAGTGTCTATACATAATCCCCCCCATTTCAGGGCACCATAATGTTTAGGACGCAGCAATGTCATGTAAATGAAAGTAGTCATGTTTAGAATTTTGTTGCATATCCTTTGCATGCAATGACTGCTTGAAGTCTGCGATTCATGGACATCACCAGTTGCTGGGTGTCTTCTCTGGTGATGCTCTGCCAGGCATGTATTGCAGCCATCTTTAGCTAATGCTTGTTTTGGGGGCTAGTCCCATTCAGTTTTCTCTTCAGCATATAAAAGGCATGCTCAATTGGGTTCAGATCGGTTGATTGACGTGGTCACTCAAGAATTGACAATTTTTTGGCTTTGAAAAACTCCTTTGATGCTTTCGAAGTTCGTTTGGCATCATTGTCTTGCTGTGGAATGAACTGCCGGCCAGTGAGTTTTGAGGCATTTGTTTGAACTTGAGCAGATAGGATGTGTCTATACACTTCAGAATTCATTATGCTACTTCCATCAGCAGTTGTATCATCATAAGTGAGCCAGTACCTTCAGCGGCCATACATGCCCAGGCCATAACACCCCCACCACCGTGTTACACAGATGAGGTGGTATGCTTTGGATCTTGGGCAGTTCCATCTCTCCTCTATTCTTTGCTCTTGCCATCACTCTGATATAAGTTAATCTTCGTCTCATCTGTCCACAAGACCTTTTTCCATAACTGTTGTTGCTCTTTTCAGTACTACTTGGCAAACTGAAATCTGACCATCCTATTTTGCAGCTAACCAATGGTTTGCTTCTTGCAGTGTAGCCTCAGTATTTCTTTTCATGAAGTCTTCTGCGGACAGTGGTCATTGACAAATCCACACCTTCTTCTTCTTTCGTGTGCCATGCACAGCCTAAAGTTGTTGGACAACTTGTACTATTTGATCTTCCATTTGTGCATGTCGAGTTGATTGCATTAGTCGAAACTGGGCAGACCACGTGAAGGTTGCAATGTTCCACCACAAATCCACACCTGACTCCTGAAGAGCGTTTCTGATCTGTCGGACAGGTGTTTGGGGATTTTGCTTTATTTTCAAGAGAAATCTGTCATCAGCTGTGGAGGTCTTCCTTGGCCTGCCAGTCTTTTTGAGATTAGTAAGCTCACCAGTGCTCTCTTTCTTCTAAATTATCTTCCAAACAGTTAATTTTGGTAAGCCTGAGGTGTGGTTGATGGCTCTAACAGTTTTATTCTTGTTTCTCAGTATCATAATGGCTTCTTTGACTTTCATTGGCACAGTTTTGGTCCTCATGTTGATAAACAGAAATTAAAGTTTCCAGAGGTGATGGAAAGACTGGAGGAAAGACTAGGTGCTGAGAGTTCTCTTATACCTGCATTAAGGAGGCAATTAAACACACATGAACAATTACAAATGCCTGTGAAGCCATGTGTCCCAAACATTATGGTGTCCTGAAATGGGGGGACTATGTATAAACATAGCTGTAATTTCGACATGGTGAAGCCAAAATGTATAAAAATACCCTTTAATAAAATATGACAATGTGCCCTTTAACCACATGTGATTTTTCTCTATTACAAATCTCAAATTGTGGAGTACAGAGGCAAATAAATAAATTCTGGGTCTTTGTCCCAAACATTATGGCAGGCATTGTATTTGCAGCCTTGCGCGATTAAATAAGTAAACCTTACATGGGATATGCTGCAATGATTGAAGTGATTTTTGTTTGCACTCTGGTGAAATGAAATGTTCTATATTTACACTAATCCTATCCTAACTACTTCTATTTTCTCTCTACCAATCCCCACTGCCTCTCAAATTCTACCATTTACCTGCACACTTGGGACAATTCACAGTGACCAAACGGCTTCATATGCGGGAGGAAATGGGAACCCATAGAAAACTCACATGGTCACAGGGAAAATGTGCAAACACCACGGACAGCATTGGAGGTCAGGATTGATCCAAGTCGCTGGAACTGTGAGGCAGCAGCTCTACTACATGTTTCACCGTGTTACCCATACTTACCTTTCTTCAAGATGTTTTAGACAATAGACAACAGGTGCAGGAGCAGGTCTTTCGACCCTTCGCGCGAGCACCGCCATTGAATGGGATCATTGCTGATCATTCACAATCAGTATCCCGTTCCTGCCTTCTCCCCATATTTTTTCTGTCTTCTCCCCATATCTTTTGACTCAGCTCTCTTTAAGAGATCTATATAACTCTCTCTTGAAAGCATCCAGAGAACTGGCCTCGAGGCTGAGAACCGCCCTTTGAGGCTGAGAATTCCACAGACTCACAACTCTCTGTGAAAAAAGTACTTCCTCATCTCCGTTCTAAATGGCTAACCCCTTATTCTTAAACTATGGCCCCTGGTTTTGGACTCCCCCAACATCGGGAACATGTTTCCTGCCTCTAGCATGTCCAAACCCTTAATAATTTTATATGTTTCAATAAGATCCCCATTCACCCTACTAAATTCCAGAGTATACAAGCGCAGCCGCTCCATTCTATCAACATATGACAGTTCCGCCATCCCGGGAATTAACCTTGTGTACCTATGCTTCACTCCATCAATAGCAAGAATGTCCTTCCTCAAATTTGGAGATCAAAACTGTAAAGGAGTGGAGTCTGACACACTGTAACCTTTACTGAGTCTTTAATTAAGGCACATGTTACACACGTCCCAGTACTGACTGCATCTAGTCTTCAGGCGTACTGGAACAAACAGGGGGGAACAAGGGGAGGATATCACAGTTATACTGATATGGCTGGGCGTGGTTAGTGGTATTGAGGTAGCTACATTATAGGTTGCATGTATAAACCATCTACATCCTTTCCCTTGGAAATTTAAATTTAAGTTATAACAGTGGCAGGGTGGTTATACAACCCCTGCAAATCTAAACGAAATCACCGTAACGGACAGGGGGTTTGACAACCCGACCCGAGCGAGTGCGCATGGCACCCTCACCCTCCCCACCCGAAAGAAGAGGAGGAGGCGCAATATCAGCCGGGAAGGAGAAAGCCGGGGAGACCCAGCCGGGAATGCGGAAGGAGACCCGACTGGCACAGGCGAGCCTGGGGAAGGAGACGGGGGAGAAGGAGGAGAAGGAGAGCGGGCAGGGGAGGAGAACCCCGGAAGGGCAGATGGAGGAGAATGCGGCAAGCGGACTGACCGGGGCATGCAGGGAGCTGAGGGGTAGTTAGTAGTGGGAGGCTCGAAACGCAACGGAGGAGCATAGGGGGCCGCAGGATGAGGCTGAGGCTCGTTGACAGCCAACAGGTGCTGGCGACTACGGCGGTAGATAGTTCCTTCAAAGTCCACCAAGTAGGATCTGGGTGAATTGTCCACCCCAACCACGGTTGCGAGTCGGGAGAATCCGGTGACTGTCTGCATGCGGACGACCTGGCCAGGCAGTAGTGGTGAGAGAGGGCGGCAGGACTTGTCGTGAGAGCGGCGCTGTACTTCATGCCTTTGAGCAATCCGTTGCTGGACGGCAGCAGGCTGGAGGACCTTGGGCACTAGGGATTGCTGGGCGATCGGCATCGGTGGGCGAAGAACGCGGGACATCAGACGTTGGGCAGGGGATCGCATGGTATTGTCCCTGGAAATGTTACGAAGGTTTAACAGACCCTGGTAGAAGTCACCATTGGAGAGACGAGACTGCTCGAGCAAATTCTTGGCACTGCGGACAGCACGTTCGGCGAGGCCATTGCTCTGCGGGTATTCAGGGCTGCTGGTGTAGTGAGCGAAAGCTTTAAATTCTGCACTGGTGAATTGACGGCCGTTGTCGGTCTGCAAGCGGACCGGGGACCCAAAAGTGGCGAAGTGTCGGCGCAGCTTACTGATGACAAGTCGTACAGGGAGGCAGGGACGACCACCTTGTGACCTTTGATGATGATCCCACACTAGTTCATCTCGAACCAGAAAGAAAGGGTGGACACCAGCAGGCAGCGAGGTGCGTTTGCTTGGCCACCCCCGCTTGATGACAGCAGCGAGCTGTTGCAGGTCTGGGTCGTTGGCAGTGTGCTCAACCAGGCACTGGAGCTGCTTAGAGGGAACAAAGTTAACATTGAGTACCTGCAGATCCCCCTGTTCGTAGGGATGTCTGTCGCAGGAGGACCGGGGGGCCCTGGACAGCGCATCGGCCACATGCATCTCAGTGCCCCTCTTGTAAACGATCTGAAAGTCGAACCGCTGGAGTTGTAGCATCATTCGCTGTAGTCTGGCTGGAGCGATGTGGATGGGTTCAAGTTCAAGTTCAAGTGAGTTTATTGTCATGTGTCCCTGTATAGGACAATGAAATTCTTGCTTTGCTTAAGCACACAGAAAATAGTAGGCATTTACTACAAAACAGATAAATGTGTCCATATACCATGATATAAATATATACACACATGAATAAATAAACTGGTAGTGCAAATAACAGAAAGTGGTTGCTAATAATCAGAGTTTTGTCCGAGCCACGTTTAATAGCCTGATGGCTGAGGGGAAGTAGCTATTCCTGAACCTGGTTGTTGCAGTCTTCAGGCTCCTGTACCTTCTACCTGAAGGTAGCAGGGAGATGAGTGTGTGGCCAGGATGGTGTGGGTCTTTGATGATACTGCCAGCCTTTTTGAGGCAGCGACTGCGATAAATCCCCTCGATGGAAGGAAGGTCAGAGCCGATGATGGACTGGACAGTGTTTACTACTTTTTGTAGTCTTTTCCTCTCCAGGGCGCTCAAATTGCTGAACCAAGCCACGATGCAACCGGTCAGCATGCTCTCGACTGTGCACCTGTAGAAGTTAGAGAGAGTCTTCCTTGACAATCCGACCCTCCGTAATCTTCTCAGGAAGTAGAGGCGTTGATGAGCTTTTTTGATAATTGCGTTAGTGTTCTCGGACCAGGAAAGATCTTCAGAGATGTGCACGCCCAGGAATTTGAAGTTCTTGACCCTTTCAACCATCGACCCGTTGATATAAATGGGGCTGTGGGTCCCCCTCCTACTCCTTCCAAAGTCCACAATCAGTTCCTTGGTTTTGCTGGTGTTGAGGGCCAGGTTATTGCGCTGGCACCATATGGACAGTTGCTCGATCTCTCTTCTGTGCTCTGACTCATCCCCATCAGTGATACGCCCCACAATAGTGGTGTCGTCAGCGAACTTGATGATGGAGTTCGCACTGTGGTTCACTGAGGATAGTCACCAAGGGTTGGTGATCCGTCTCGACGGTGAACTTGGTACCGAAAAGGAAGTCCTTGAACTTGGAGCAGGCAAACACAACCGCAAGAAGCTCCTTCTCGATTTGTGCATAGCGCTGCTCAGTGTCCGTCATGGTTCGCGAGGCATAAGAAACGGGCTGCAACGAGCCATCATCATAGAGCTGCAGGCAAGCAGCACCTAGCCCGAAACGGGAAGCATCACACGTTACCACAATTGGACGCTGCAGATCGAAAAACTTGAGAGTCGGCGTGCTGATCAGCTTTGTTTTGAGGAAGTCGAAAGCCTGCTGGTGTTGGGGAAACCAGGACCAGGCAATGTATTTTTTCGTCAGTTGCCTCAGGGGTGCGCTCAACTCGCTGGGGTCGGGGATAAACTTGTGACCCTTGTAAACTTCCCCAACTGGTTGACCATGCCCAGGAAGCGCTGCAGGCTGCAGGCTGGCAACATCTGTTGGGGCAGGCAGCTCGGAGATAGCGTTGGTCTTCTGCGGATCACGTTTCAGCCCGTGGGCCGTGAAGATGTGGCCAACATAGGGTACTTCAGTTACACGGAACCTGCACTTTGTCGGGTTAAGCTTTAAGTTGATCTGGCGAGCGCGGTCTAGAATCCGTCGGAGATGGTGGTCATGCTCAGCAGCATCTTTCCCATAGACCAGGATATCATCCACAATAATGGCACACGGCAGACCAGCAAACAGTTGCTCCATGGAGCGTTGAAACACTTCGCTAGCGGAGTTTATGCCGAATGGCATCCGCAAAAATTTGAACCTTCCGAAGGGTGTGCCAATAGTGGTTAAGTCTGAGGAGCGTTTGTCTAGGGGTATTTGCCAGAACGAGCTCCTGGCATCGAGAACAGAAAACACCGTGGCCTGACCGACCTGGGCAGCAACATCTTCTACAGTCCTCATAGGGTAGTGGGGACGTTTTATTGCCAGATTTAAGTCTTTGGGGTTTATGCACACCCGTATTTCATTCTTACCCTTCTTCATGGTGGCGACCATGGTGGAGACCCACTCAGTGGGATCGCTGACAGCTTCAAGCACTCCCATGTCAACCATGTTCTTCAGCATGGCCTCAACCTTGCCCTTCATGGCAAACGACACCCTGTGTGGAGCACGGACCACTGGTACAACCGATGGGTCAGTTGCGATCTTGTATACAAGTGGCAGCTTCCCCAGCTTATCATCGAATAGGTCAGGGTACTCGGAGAGTGGATTCAGCATCGCACGTACTTCGTGGACCGTACGGTCGAAAGACACCAGACCGAGATCCTGACAGGCCTGATTGCTCAACAGAGTCACACAGTCACAGTCAAGAATGAAAAACGACAGGTCATGGGATGATTTCTGCAGCACACAGTGGAAGGTGGCCCTCCCCACAGGTGTTAGTTCCTCTCCCCCATAAGCACGCAATATGGAGCGATCAGCAGTCAACAGCTCATTATTTCTTATCTGTTTGAATAGGGATGTTGACATAACATTCACCTTCGCCCCCGTGTCGAGTTTAGCACTGAAGGACTTGTTGTTGACAGTAATGAGTACAGAAGGATCTGGGAGGCGAGATCGGCCATGAAGGAGAGTGTAAACATCTCCCATGGAACAGCTGGGCTCAGAGTCGAGGGCAGTGTCGACAGAAGACTGGGAATCGAAATCGTTATCAGCTTGCTGAAGGTTGTTGAAAACTTGTCTAGGAGCTGAGGGAACGTTCCCACGGGAGCGACAGGCAGCTGAAAAATGGTTCATCTTCCTACAGAAATTGCAAGCTTTGCCAAATGCTGGGCATTGCGACTGCATGGAATGGATATAATTGCAGTTGGGACACTTCTTGACAAGCGGGACCCGAGGGGCATAAGTCGGCCGCGGCGTAAGGCGAAAGTTGCCTTGTTTGCGACGTGGCATTTCAACACCAGTCAGATTAATAGGCCGATTGTCAGATCCCCTCTGCCCATGTGGCGGGGCAACTACTTCAGCTATGCGGCATGCATGCATTGCCTGAGTCAGGGTGAGGTCTGGTCTTTGCAGCAGATCTGCACGTAGCCTCTGTGATCACGCATGGTCTTGAAACGGCACCGCTGAGCAAGGTAGCGCAGGTCGGCGATAAAACATTCAACAGGCTCATCAGGCTGCTGTTTCCGTGTGAAAAATCTAGCCCGCTCCAATATGCGGTTGGAGGGCAAGTCACAAATCTCCGTAAACTTGTGTAAGAGACATACCGGGTCATTTGCAGATTCCGCCGGCTCGACGACCTGGTCGATGTCATCCAGGACCGCTGGATTATAGTTGAAAGCCTGGGCTCGTTTCATGGCATCGGGACCGGCAGGTTCAGCAGGAGCGAGGCTTTGACCGCTTCAGGGTCATTTCGGTGCACGATGTTGATGAAGTGGTTGTAGTCCATCACGAAAATAGCCCAGTGTTCCGCAATGTCAGCGTCAAAGACAAGGGGAGAGGGCTTTCGGCATGAGAATGCCATGATGAATAGGGAATTAAACACTAGTTGGACTAGGGACAAATAAAACCCGATAAACAGGAGGCGTGCGTTTAACTTGCTGACACCATGTAAAGGAGTGGAGTCTGACACACTGTAACCTTTACTGAGTCTTTAATTAAGGCACATGTTACACACGTCCCAGTACTGACTGCATCTAGTCTTCAGGCGTACTGGAACAAACAGGGGGGAACAAGGGGAGGTTATCACAGTTATACTGATATGGCTGGGCGTGGTTAGTGGTATTGAGGTAGCTACATTATAGGTTGCATGCATAAACCATCTACAAAAACTGCACATAATACTCCAGGTGTGATCTCACTAGGACCCTGTACAACTGCAGAAGGACCTCTTTTGCTCCTATACTCTACTCCTCTTCTTATGAAAGCTAACATCTCATTCGCTTTCTTCACTGCCTGCTGTACCTGCATGCTTACTTTCAGTGACTGATGAAGAAGCACCCCCAGATCCCATTGTACTTCCCCTTTTCCCAACTTGAAACCATTTAGATAATAATCTGCCTTCCTGTTTTTGCCACCAAAGTGGATAACCTCACATTTATCCACATTAAACGGCATCTGCCATGCATCTGCCCACTCATCCAACCTGTCTAAGTCACTGTGCATCATCATAGCATCCTCCTGACAGTTCACACTGCCACCCAGCTTTGTGTCATCTGCAAATTTGCTAATGTTATTTTTAATCTCTCCATCTAAATAATTATATTGTAAATAGCTGCAGTCCCAGCTCTGAGCCTTGCGGCACCCCACTAGTCACTGGTTGTGATAGAGTCAGGAGAAGGAGTAAAAGTTATGTTGGGAAATTGTAGGAGAGAGGGGAATGTGTATACCATCCAAGCCTTATAAACCAGAAACAATTACGGTAAGTGGGATGTGAAAAAAAAAAATTTAAATGCAAGTACTTAAATTGGAAAAAAATCCTGCTTGTCGTCGAAACAGCAGCTCTTCTTAAATCCAATACGAAAAGGAAGTCAAGGCTTCCATTTCAAATCTTATTTAAATCTTCCATCAACAAAGCATTCCATTTGGTGCTCTACATGAACAGTAGGCAAGAGATTGAGGAGAGTGGACGGTGGGTAGAGACTGTGTTTATATCTCAGCAGGTGCAGCAGCATCTATGGAGCGAAGGAATTAGGCAACATTTCGGGTCGAAACCCTTCTTCAGACTGAAGAAGGGTTTCGGCCCGAAACGTTGCCTATTTCCTTCGCTCCATAGATGCTGCTGCACCCGCTGAGTTTCTCCAGCATTTTTGTGTACCTTCGATTTTCCAGCATCTGCAGTTCCTTCTTAAACACTGTGTTTATATCTCATGAGTTCAGGATGTTCTTAGACATTCCAAAATCATATCTTCCCCCTTCCCACCCCTTTCTTCTTTCTATAGGGGTTCTTCTCTCTATAGCTCCCTGGATCACTCATCCCTCCCCAGGTACTTTCCCCTGCAACAGTAAGAGGAATAATACCTGCCATTATACTTCCTCCCTCACCATCATCCAGTGACCTAAACAGCCGTTCCAGGTGAGGCAGAGATTCACCTGCACCTCCTGTCACTTATCCTGTCCTCACCTGGATCCACCTGTCGCCTGTCTGACCAACCACTCCTCCTCCACCTCATCACGCTCTCTTGCACTCCTTCAGTCCAGATGAAGTGCCACAACCCGAAATATTAACTGTCTATTTCCTTCTACAGATGTTGCTTGATCTGCTAAGTTCCTCCAGCAGATTGTTCGTGACTCAAAATATGAATCGAGTCACTGGTACCAGATGGTGAAACGTGAGAGGTGGTTTGCACACAGAAAGCAAACAAGTTAAATGTCCAATTAATCACGGGGAGAAATATCCTGCTGAAGGGCTGATGCTTAAGCTCAGTTTCTCCTCAGCACCATTTCAAACAGGTTTGCAATTGGGGAGAACCAGAATATTTATCGGACCTGAATTCAGAGATAGACAGATTTTTTGAGTGTTCACTCTGAATCGCTCTAGCAAGAGTTCACTGTGCTGGGTGAACAGTTGGTTCTTGCATTCCAGGTTGGCACTGAGGGAATAGGCAATACCTGTCACCATTTTATATGGATCCATACCTTGATTGTGGTTATGTGTAAGCCTCAAATCCTGCCTTGGTTGGTTTCAGGCTATTCAACAATGAAAAGTCAGAGCACAATATCCCAGCCAATAGTTTTAGATTGCTTGCAGGTTGTTATTTAGAGGAGGAGGGCTAAATCTTGGTACATGGGTAGAACTCAGTTCCAAGGTGCCTTTCACTCTCTCCAGCTACACATTGCCTTACCTCAGGTTGACTGGAACTTCACTATTCTGCCTCCATTGTACGCTGGTTGAGGGAACCCCTGCTGTCTTTCAGTTCCCCCCACCCCAGCTGAACAACAATACAGGATTACAAAAATATCACAGTTCAGGTGGGCCACAGGCACCATCTGTCTGGTAGCACTTGTGCGATAATCACACAGAAGGACATTGCATGGTTACCATGGTGATGTTTGCATTAGATTGTAGTGTGTCTGTGATTACTGCTTTTATAACCTGCCATTCAAATCAGTGAGTTTTAGTGTAAACTTGCATATTAGTGAGGATTTAACTCATGGACTTCCAGTATTCTGCTCTCTACTTGTGCTACACACTGAGGTCTTCCCGCTCTCCGTCCCACATTGAGCTGTAAATTAAACCATGCCAAAGATCAAATAATGTTCAATTTGCAGTGAGTACAAGGCCGTTTGCCTTGGTATTCGTTGTAATTTGATCATTTCTGTTTTTCTGACTTTATTCCAGAGATTAACTGTAAGGTAGCAAGAGTGTACGCAAGCATGTATACACACACATAATCATATGCATGTGTGAAGTGCACAGGTTAACAACGCTCTGAGTGAAGCAATTTCTTCTCAAGTCAGTCGTAAGTGCCTTACCCAATATCCTGAGACTCTAACCCTTTATTCTAGCCACCACAGCCAAGGAAAGCATCCTTACTGCATCCAACCTGAAGAGCCCTGTGATAAATTTGGACTAGCAGTGAAATTTCACTCATTCTTCTAAATGCTATTGAATACAGTCGAAGTAGACCCAGTTTTTCCTCACATAACAGTTCTGCCACGTCAAGAATCCATCTGATAATGATTTGTCTCCAAGGCAAGTATATCTTAGGTGAGTAGACTAAGACTGCACACAGTAATTCAGATATCTCTCATCAAGGTCCACAATAATTATATCGAAACATCCTTGCTCTTGTAATCAAAACCTCTTACAATGAAGGCCGGCACACCAATTGAATGTTTTCTTATCTGTACTTAATTGTATGTTTGCTTACAGTGATTGGTGTAGAAGGACCCCCACAGCCCCTTTTGTACATCATACCCAATCTAAACCCATGCTAATAATACTCCGCATTTCTGTTTTTCCATCCTGAGTGGATACATTTACATGTATCCATGTCATACTGCCTCTTCCTCTCAACTTGTTTAAATTGG
Organism: Amblyraja radiata; assembly: GCF_010909765.2. Taxonomy (NCBI): domain Eukaryota; kingdom Metazoa; phylum Chordata; class Chondrichthyes; order Rajiformes; family Rajidae; genus Amblyraja; species Amblyraja radiata. The sequence goes on from NC_045984.1 coordinate 16,270,754, forward strand.
CTTGAAGAGAGGAAGGGAAAAGAAGAAGGGAAGAAAGTGGGAGAAGAGAAGGAGGCTGGAGAAAGGGAGCCGAGAAGTGAGAGAAGAAGGAGGAACGAGGTAGAGGGGAAAATGGAAGGTAGGTAGAAACTAGGACAGATTGAGAAGAGGCAGGAACGTAGAAGGCAGTGGGAGGGAGGAGGGAAGAAGGGATGAGAAAAAAGAGATGGGGATGAGGGAGAAGAGAGGGAAGGAGCGAGAAGTGAGAAAAGTGAGAAGAAAGAGAAAGTAATGGGGTGGAACCGAGGCTGAGAGTGGGAGAAAGGGAGGGAGGAAGTGGAAGAAAGAGGGATTGAGAGTAGATTGAGAGGGAGCAGGACATATAATGCTTGTTTAGTAGTAACGGTGCTAGCTAGTCATTGGGAAGTCATCAAATATTTGAATTCAAATTATGTAGCATGGAATTTAGTAAACTAATATTCTTTAGAAAAATAAAAAAATAAACGTGATTTTTTTGTGGTGAGCGTGATAGTGCAGCAGTTAGCAATGTTGCCTTACAGCTTAGGGGCAGCTAGGTTCAGTCCTGACTTTGGCTGCTGACTGTGTGGTGTTTGCATTTTCCAAGTGTGACTGTATAGGTTTCCCCCTGGTGCTTTGGTTTTCGTCTCACAACCCAAAGACATGCTGGTAAGTTAATTGTCTCTTGCCAGTCACCTGCCAAAACAACCAAAGAGAAATTGATGCCATGTGTGAGAGAGTAAGTACCGGGAGGGGAAAGGGGACTGATGGGATTGGTCTGCAAGTACTATCGCAACATTTAAGAAACGTTTAGATAGGTACATGGAGAGGCAGGTTTAGAGGAATATGGGCCAAATGCAGGCAGGTGGATATGGGCCAAATGCAGGTTAGAGTAGATGGGACATGTTGGTCGATGTAGACAAGGACCTGTTTCCACGCTCTGTGACTTTATGACTCTATGGTCTGCTGGGAGCCGACATGGACACAGTGGATAGAATGGCCTCCTTATGCTGTTGTAGAGAGATGTCGTAGGGAAGGGGAGAGCCAGAATGAAAGAGGGGTAAAGGGAAAGGGATAGGGAGAGAGAGCACTAGAGGATAAAAAAGGAAGGTGGGAGTTGGGAGGGAGAAGAAGGAAAGTTTGGCAGCAGTTCCAGGGTGGCATGTAGCCATGTATTTAACTGGGTAGGGTGGTCACCCTGCACAACATTGGTGTGAACCGCAGATTTTTTATACAATTATTCTAACCAACCTAAATATTTCAAGCCCCATGTTGGTACTGAGTTGAATGGGTTGAGGAAACATGTTGTCCAAGTGTCACCCAACTGGGACTTAGGGTTTGTGAAGTCAATGGTAAGCAGTACAAGAGTTAATTAAAACTTACCTCACAGGGAGAACTTCTGCATAGTTGGAATCTTTCCCATGGAAGCCAGCCCTGTCTGTGGATTTCTCTGCCTCAGAGGGCAGTGGAGGCAGGTTCTCTGGATGCTTTCAAGAGAGAGCTAGATAGGGCTCTTAAAAATAGCGGAGTCAGGAGATATGGGAGAAGGCAGGAACGAGGTATTGATTGGGGATGATCTGCCATGATCACATTGAATGGCGGTGCTGGCTCGAAGGGCCGAATGGTCTTCTCCTGCACCTATTGTCTATTGTCTATTGTCTATTGTCCCCAGTCCTCTGATCTCAGCCACACGGTAATCGTAAGTCTATCCCCAACATGACAAACGTTCACGTATGCACATCAATCCCCTCCACACAGCAAGCCCTTTACACACAGCAGATGTCCCTCAACATCACAAGCTCCTTCACTCTAACCCCACACCTGCTCCCCAGCACCACAAAAATCCATGCCCTGGCAAGCCCTATTTTTCTCTCTTTCTTCTCCTCAGGGTTGAGGACATGGAATTTCACTCCAGTTCCTCAGGTTCTGTGATAACCGTTGAAGCCAATATGAAAACCCCAGATTCTGTGAGAGACATCACTGCCTTGGAGAAAGTAATGTCATCACCAGGGCCACCTTAGCCTCCTCCTGCCAGTGATCACAAAATTGCTCCTGGAATCACATTGCAGATTGGATCCATTCAGAGACACAGAGCACATGATTGTGCAACAACTCCAATGACAATGCACAGAGCAGCCTCACCCAGGTTGGCACTGGACCCCAAGAAAGGGAGTTTGTGGAGTGCCTCCAAGATGGATTCTTAGAGCAGCTTGTACTGGAGCCTACCAGTGAGATGGCAAATCTGGATTTAGTGTTGTGGAATTAACCAGATTTGATAAGGGAACTCAAGGTAAAGGAGCCATTAGGAGGTAGTGACCATAATCTGATTAATTTTAATCTACAGTTTGAGAGGGACAAGAGAAAATCAGTATAACAGTTGAGCAAAAGGGACTATGGAACCATGAGGGAGGAGCTGGCCAAAGTTGGCTGGAAAGAGACCCTAGCAATGATTACGGTGGAACAACAATGGCAGGAATTTCTGGGAATAATACAGAAGGTGCAGGATCAGTTCATTCCAAAGAGGAAGAAAGATTCTAAGGGGAGTATGAGACGACCGTAGCTGACAAGGGAAGTCAGGGACAGTATAAAAATAAAAGAGAAGTATAACATAGCAAAGATGAGCAGGAAGCCAGAGGATTGGTAAACTTTTAAAGAGCAACAGAAGATAACTAAAAAGGCAAAACGGGAAGAAAAGATGAAGTACGAAGGTAAGTTAGCCAAGATATAAAGGAGGATAGTAAAAGCTTATTTAGGTATGTGAAGAGAAAAAATTAGTTAAGAAAAATGTGGGTCCCTTGAAGACAGAACCAGGTGAATTTATTATGGGGAACAAGGAAATGGCAGACAAGTTGAACAGGTACTTTGGATCTGACTTCACTAAGGAAGACACAAACAATCTCCCAGATGTACTAGTGGCCAGAGGACCTATGGTGATGGGGGAACTGAAGGAAATTCACATTAGGCAGGAAATGGTGTTGGCTGGACTGATGGGACTGCAGGTTGATAAATCCCCAGGGCCTGATGGTCTGCATCCTAGGGTACTTAAGGAGGTGGCTCTAGAAATTGTGGACGCATTGGTGATCATTGGTGTTCTACAGATTAAGGATCAGCTCCTGTGGATTGGAGGGTAGCTAATGTTATCCCATTTTTCAAGAAAGTAGGGATAGAGAAAACAGGGAATTATAGACCAGTTAGCCTGACATTGGTGGTGGGGAAGATGCTGGAGTCAATCATAAAAGATGAAATAGCGGCACATTTGGATAGCAGTAACAGGATTGGACGAGGTCAGCATGGATTTATGAAGGGGAAATCCTGCTTGACTATTCTTCTGGAATTTTTTGAGGATGTAATTGGGAAAATGGACAAGGGAGAGCCAGTGGATGTAGTGTACCTGGAGTTTCAGAAAGCCTTTGATAAGGTCCCACATAGGAGATTAGTGGGCAAAATTAGAGCAAAATTAGAGCACATGGTATTGGTACTGACAGGGGTAGGGTACTGACATGGATAGAATATTGGTTGGCAGACAGGAAACAAAGAGTAGGGATTAAGGGGTCCCTTTCAGAATGGCAGGCAGTTACTAATGGGGTGCCGCAAGCCTCAGTGCTGGAACCGCAGCTATTTACAATATACATTAATGATTTAGATGAAGGGATTAAAAGTAACATTAGCAAATTTGCAGATGACACAAAGCTGGGTGGCAGTGTGAACTGTGAGGATGCTATGATGACGCAGGGTGACTTGGACAGTTTAGGTGAGTGGGCTGATGCAGATGCATGGATAAATGTGAAGTTATCCACTTTGGTGGCAAAAACAGGAAGGCAGATTATTATCTGAATGGTGTCAAGTTAGGAAATGGGGAAGCACAACAAAATCTGGATGTCCTTGTACATCAGTCACTGAAAGTAAGCATGCAGGTACAGCAGTCAGTGAAGAAAGCTAATGGCGTGTTGGCCTTCATAACAAGAGGAGTTGAGTACAGGAGCAAAGAGGTCATTCTGCAGTTGGTACAGGGCTCTGGTGAGACCACACCTGGAGTATTGTGTGCAGTTTTGGTCTCCAAGAATGGGTTCAGTGGGAACCCATCATTTTCCCAACATTTACCTCAATCTATTTTACAATAATTCTGCACTTTCCCTCAAACAAATTTACTGCAGTACAGTTAGAGTTAAAGTCACCTGAACTTTAGTTATCAAACTACAGTGTGCAGACAATGCTTGTTTTTGCACAGATGTCAAGCTCCAATTCATCATCATTATGGTCACCATTAGCATATGAGCGGATGTGCTTTACAGTCAACATTGTGAAACCAAAAAAAAATCTGCAGGAGGAACTCAGCAGGTCATTCAGCATCTGTGGAGCGAAATGAACAGATGTTGTTTTGGGTCTAGCCTGAAGAAGGGTCCCAATTCGATACAGCGTCTGTCTAATTACCTCCACAGATTCTGCCTGACCCGAGTTCCTCCAATAGTTTGTTGTGAATCCATTGCAAGACATGTGTCCTCTTCCACACTGCCCTCTAACAAGAAAAGTTCCCTGGAATGTGTGAATCACTTCCCGTATCTCATTAGCTGCATCTTGTGTTCAAAGTTGACTGTTCTATCACAGCGGCTTAACGACTCCACTCACCTCATTCCCTGCTTTCTGACAGAAGTTACAATGAGAAGTGGGAAAACCACCCACTACCAAAATTGCCAGTCATTTCATGACATTTTGACAACGTGTTATAGAAGTATTTTTTTCTATCTTCTATTATATACTTCTAACAAAACAAAAAGCCATGAAAGCTTGGTATTCTGCTCCCTTTGTTATTTCAGTGTAAGATAGTCCCTCTCACAGCCTTCTCCCCAACATTTGCATGAGCTGCAGCAAGCTTCATCCTTGAAGCAGGTTGTGGTTTCCATGGCAGTGAACTGTGACACGGCAGACTCTGCATTGCTGTAATCAGTCAGGGCAGTGGCAGCTGCTCCTCATCCCAGCAAAATGTCACGTTGACAGCGTTATAATCAGCAGCTGGGCCGACCGTCAACAGATCAGAGTAAACATATCAGAGCAAAAAGCCATATTAAGTGTGCACCACATGGAGTTAATCATCTCGCACAAAACGCGCAGCCCATGCAACAATAGGCTCCAATCTGTAGTGCAAATTTACACTCATTTCCACTTGCAATATTAGCCCCATTCTCAAAGATTTTACAGAAATAAGGGTGTAAAATGTAGGACAACCTTAAATTTTGCTTGACTTACATGCAAAAAACAAAATCAGTCCAAATTTCCAGTGGTGGTGACATCCACCATCTTTTACGCTGGTTTCGGAACCAGCCCAGGTCAAAATTGTAACTTTTATCATTCGGTTGATTCTGGCTGTTGATATTTCTCCCATTTCTCACAGCAGACCGATATCAGTGTGCATCCTTTAAAAAAAAAATAGACACAAAATACTGGAGTAAAAATGCTTACTTAATCTGATGATAGGATGAAATTGGAACAGGTTACTACTAGGTACATTAAGGAACACCTGTTAATAGAAAGATTACAGTGCCTGGATATACAGGTCCATGAATAGTTTTATGTTGGTGTTAATACAAACATTACTTTGGAAACTTGCACTGTAAATCATCAATGCAATATAAAATGCATCTCCAGGACAGTTCCCAATTGATTGTTCTGTGGTCGGTGGCTTAGTGGTGAAACCCTCCTCAGTCACGGTCAATGATGGTACTTTTGCTCTTGATCTGAAAGTTGAGGTTTTACTCTTAAAATAACAACACAAAATGCTGCAAATTCTCAGCAGGTCAGACAAAAACAGAGTCAACGTTTCAGAACTGACCAGCTGAGTATTTGCAGGTCAGGCAGGGCTGTCTGTATATTCAGCATCTGCAGTTCTTGCAATTTTGGAAGCTTACTCTGGATGTTGAAGCTCATCTCTTGGACATACTGTAGGTGCAGTACTGAGGAAGTGCCGGACTGTTAGAGCTGTTATTCTCCACAGGAGATGTTAAACCATGGCCCTTCATATTGTGACAAACGCCATCCTGTGTTATTATATAAACTAGGACTGGGATCCCTCCCTTGTATCCTAGCGAGTAAAGGATCAGATAATCTAAACTTTATTGTTATTTTGTTTCTTTGGTTCTTGCTGTGCATGCCTTGGTACCCACATTTTTCAATACTACATTGGACACTACACTCCTAATGTACTTAATTGGGCAAAAAAACCTTGTAATGTACAATGCCTGTAAAATAAACTTGTACTTGTTTCTTTTTCTTGCTCCTTGGATTGAGGTAGCATATAATATTGATTCTATTTCAACCCTGTCTCTGCCATTTCTCACTACTATCTGTAATAGCTCCATTAAAAAGGACAAAAATCATTCCAATTCCTATATGACAAATAGACAATACTATGAGGAATTAGCAGCAGTTCAGTGGTGGATCTGATAGAGCCACTTTCTCTCAACTGTGGTACCCAACATTCAGTTCTGACCTCCAGTGCTGTCTGTGCGGAGTTTGCATGTTCTCCAGTTTCCTCCAAGTCTTCTAGTTTCCTCCTACACCCCACAATTATGCAAGCTGTTAGATTACTCAAAGACCTATCTCACCCCAGCCATTCCTTCTTCTCCCCTGTCTCATTGGGCAGAAGATACAAAAGCTTGAAAGTGCGCACTACCTGACTCAGGAACAGATTCTTCCCCTTTGTTATCAGGTCCTTCCATACGTTAGGGTGCAGTCTTCTATCTTATTGCAGACATTGAACTTTGTCTCTCGAACTGTTGCACTACAATGCTGAGAACTATATTCTTCACTCTGTATCATTTCCTTTGCGCTATCTATTGTGTTTAGCTTGTATTTATGTATAGTATTATCTGATTTGATTGGATAGCAAAACAAAGCCCTTCACTGAACCTTGTTACACATGACAATAAGAAGCCTAATTGGTCATTGGAAATAGCCCCTAGTGTGCAGGTGAGTGGTAAAATATGCGAGAATTGGGAGGAATATAGGAGAATAAAGTAGGATGGAATAGTAGCAGCTATTTATGGTGAAACATATGGAAAATATGGAAAGGTGTGCCAGGAGAAGATCAAAACAATAGAGGGGGTGTCCTGAAAATGTGCTTAACAGTGCAAATAGCATCTTGACTTTCATTGTGAGGGGTTGGAGTTGAAGAATAAAAGGTTTTATTCCAGTTGTACAGGACATCACCTAGAATAGTGTGCACATTTTTGATCCCATTCCAAGATAAGAAGACATGCTAGCATTGGAGGCAATGCATAGGAGATTCACCAGGCTAATTCCTAGGATCATAGGGTTGTCCTATCAAGAGAGTTTAGACAGCTTACGTCCCTTAAAGTCAAGAAGAGGGGTGACCTTGTTCAAACATATAAGATCCTAATCTGACTAGACAGGATAGATGTCGAGACGTTTTCCCGAGTGGGGGAATCACGAACAAGGGGATTTGGCCATTATATATGGGCCTGGTCATTTAAAACTGAGGGTCAGATAAATTTCCTCTCTCAGTAGGTAATGAATGTCTGGAATTTTCTGACCTTGTGTATGATGATGGCCAGACCTTTAAATATACTTTGAAGAGTCTGAAGAAGGGTTTCGGCCCGAAACGTTGCCTATTTCCTTCGTTCCATAGATGCTGCTGCACCCGCTGAGTTTCTCCAGCTTTTTTGTGTACCTTTAAATATACTTAATGTTTTGGAATAGTATCAAAGGTGATGCAGGAAGGGAAGTTGCTGGGGATATTTTCAATATGATTTAATAAACAAAGAAAGGAACCGAGTCAATAGTCCAACTAAACGGGAGATTTAAGCAGAAATGTTGTCTTCTTCTTCTTGCGTATGGTGTACACAGCCTAAAGTCGTAGGACAACTTGTTCTATTTGATCTTATTTGTTTGTGCACGCCGGGTTTATTGCATTCGTCGAAACAGGGCGGACCACTTAAAGGTTGCAATCTCCCACTCCAAGAAATGTCGTGATTGACCACATCAAAAGGCTAAAGTTAAGAAAAGGCAATAAATACATCAGGGCCACAGATGCAGCATTTTATTTTGTGAGTTAATTTCAGCCCACCTCATCACTATTCCAACCTGATTGAAGAAAATTCAAACATAGAGCTTGAGGAGAGTTGATAACAATGTGTGACAAAACTGGGAAAGACATAATAACAACTGAAAAGTCCATCATTGTGAAACGATAATTCTGTTCTCTCCACAGATGCTGCCAGACCTGCTGAATATTTCAAGCATTTTCTGCTTTTATTTTGGAACTGCGGTATTTCACTTTTGGGAAACACATGGATAAGGCGCTGATGATTAGTTTTTGCCAGTTTGATAATGTAATAGGAACAGGTCTAATTTATATTCTGCAAAATCTGCTCGGACCAACTGTCCAGAGTTTTAACCTCTCATTACTGATGTCCAAGGTTTTCACCTGCTTTAAAAGAGCATCAATAATATCGGTTCCCAAGAAGTGTAAGGTAATATGCCTCAATGACTATTGACCGGTAACATCTTGGTGATGGTGATGGTCCATGGTGATGAAGTGCTTTGAGAGGCTGGATATGGCGCACATTAACTTCAACCTCAGCAAGAACCCGGACCCCTACAATTTGCTTACCACCATAATAGATCAATGGGGGATGAGATCTCGCTGGCTCTCCAGTGTGCACTTGACCATTTGGACAATAAAAACGTCAGGCTGTTGTTGATAGACTGCAGCTCAGCATACAACACCATCATCCCCTCAAACCTGGTTACCAAGTTCAGGGAACTGGGTCTCTGTACATCTCTTTGTAACTGGATCCTCGACTTCCTTATCAACAGAACACGATCAATATGAATTGGCAACACTTCCTCCTCGATAACCATCTGCCCAGGGGCACCTGAAGGTTATGTGCTCAGCCCACTGCTCTGCTCACTCTATACAATGACGCGTGTCATTGTGGTTGCTACATCAAAGAAAAAAAATGTGGAAAAATATCTAACTGGACCGCAAATAGAAAAGCAGCCTGAACACTACTTGCTGATGCACCAACGATAGACACAAAGTGCTGGAATAACAGTTGATCTGGCAGCATCTCTGGAGAAAATGGATGCCTGACGTTATGGTTCAGGACCCTTCTTCAGACTCATGAAATGTCACCCATCCTTTTTCACCAGAGATGCTGCTTGACCCACGGAGTCACTCCAGCACTTTGTGTCTATCTTTGGTATCAATCTGCATCTTCTGTTCTTTGTTTCTACATTTTGGCTTGCACATGCTCTATGCGAAAAAGGTAGAATTAGCCAGAAACTTTGTTGTGTCTATTATACCATAATACCAGGTTCAGCTCAGATGCAACAAATAATTATTTAGATGAGATCTGCACTTTTAGTACAGGAGAAGCGATGAATGCTCTGACACTCTCTCCAGATCTTCACCTCTGCCAGAATGAGCACTAATGCAGTCTCTGAGAAGCTGGACACCCTCTCCTGTGTCAGTCCCAGCACTCTATTCCAACCTCGGTCATGGGAAGAGAATACTGGACAAACAGAAAAAATTATGTTCTCAAGGCTTGTTTAAAGAAATGTAACATTTCTTCTGACAGACTGAGGATCCCTGGTCCATGACCACTCAAAGTGGAAAATTAGCCCAAGGAGAATTTGAGCTGGTATTGCGAACCTCAGGTGTGTGATGGGTTCCCAGAGGCACAACTGTTGGTGCTGTACAAACCCAATTGTTATCTAGGTGAAGTTTGCACATTCTCACAGTGACCAAGTGGGATTCCTCCAGATACTCTGGTTTCTTCCTATATCCCAAAGACATGGGGGTAAGTTAAGGTGTTAAAGTAAATTACCCCCTAGTATGCGTAAGTAGCATAAAGAATCAAACATGAGCTGTTGGACATGTGACCAAGAGTAAGCTTCAGGACAACAGGGAAATTGGAAGAGGGGGAGTGGGACTGATTGCTCTAATCAAGTCTTTAAATCTATCTTTAAATTTCCAGGGCCTGATGGTCTGCATCCCAGAGAACTCAAGCAGGTGGCCCGAGAAATCATGGATGCATTGGTGATCATTTTCCAACGTTCTATAGAATCTAGATCAGTTCCTGTAACTGGAGGGTAGCTAATGTAACCCCACTCTTTAAGAAGGAAGAGAAAAAACAGGGAATTATAGACCAGTTAACCTGACATCGGTAGTGGGGAAGATGCTTGAGTCGATTATTAAAGATGTAATAGCAACACATTTGGAGAGCATTGACAGGATCAGTCGAAGTCAGCATGGATTTATGAAGGGGAAATCATGCTTGACTAATCTTCTGGAATTTTGTGAGGATGTAACAAGTAGAATGGATAAGGGAGAACCAGTGGATGTGGTGTATCTGGACTTTCAAAAGGCTTTTGACAAGGTCCCACCCAAGAGATTAGTGTGCAAAATTAGAGCACATGGTATTGGGGGTAGGGTATTGACATGGATAGAAAACTGGTTGGCAGACAGGAAGCAAAAAGTAGGAATTAACAAATCCTTTTCAGAATGGCAGGCAGTGACTAGAGGGGTGCCACAAGGCTCAGTGTTGGGACCCCAGTTATTTACAATATATATTAATGATTTAGATGAAGGAATTAAATGTAACATCTCCAAGTTTTGCGGATGACACAAATCTGACAGTGTGAGCTGCGATGAGGATGCTATGAGGCTGCAGGGTGACTTGGATAGGTTGGCCGAGTGGGCAGATGCATGGCAGATGCAGTGTAATGAGAATAAACGTAAAGTTATCCACTTTCATGCCAAGAAAAAGGCAGATTATTATCTGAATGGTGTCACATTAGGAAAAGGGGAAGTGCAACGAGACCTGGGTGTTCTTGTACATCAGTCACTGAAAGTAACCATGCAGGTACAGAGCGGTGGTGCACCGGTAGAGTTGCTGCCTTATAGCGCTTGCAGCGCCGGAGACCCGGGTTCTTATCCCGACTACGGAGTTTGTACATTCTCCCCGTGACCCGCATGGGTTTTTTCCGAGATCTTCGGTTTCCTCCCACACTCCAAAGCCGTACAGGTTTGTTGGTTAATTGCCTTAGTAAATGTAAAAATTGTCCCTAGTGTTTATAGGATAGTGTTAATGTGTGGGGATCGCTGGTCGGCGCAGACCCAGTGGGCCGAAGGGCCTGTTTCTGCGCTGTATCTTTAAACTAAACTAAACTAAGCAGGCAGTGAAGAAAGCAAATGGCATGTTGGCCTTCATAGCGAGATGATTTGAGTAGGAGCAAGGACGTTTTACTGCAGTTGTACAGAGGGCCCTGGTGAGACCATACCTGGAGTATTGTGTGCAGTTTTCATCTCCTAATTTGAGGAAGGACATTCTTGTTATTGAGGGTGCAGCGTAGGTTCACCAGGTTAATTCCCGGGATGACGGGACTGACATATGATGAAAGAATGGATCGACTGGGCTTATATTCACTGGAATTTAGAAGGATGAGAGGGATCTTATGGAAACATATACAATTCTTAAGGGATTGGACTGGCTAGATGCAGGAAAAATGTTCCCGATGTCGGGGGAGTCCAGAACCAGGGGTCACAGTTTAAGAATAAGGGGTAGGCAATTTAGGATTGAGATGAGGAAAAACATGTTTACCCAGAGAATTGTGAATCTGTGGAATTCTCTGTCACAGAAGGCAGTGGAGGCCAATTCACTGGATGTATTCAAGAGAGAGTTAGATATAGCTCTAGATATATGATCATATTGAATGGCTAGAATAGCCTAATCCTGCTCCTATTTTCTATGTTTCTAATGGCACCCCATGTGGTCCAAAGGTCCAGGTGGCTTCTTTCTGTGTTGTCTTGGGAAATAATCCAGTACCAACAACTGTAGGTGCACCACCTCCCAAACTACCAACCCACCCATTCTTTAAGGCATCTCCTGCCCCACCTGTGGTAATGTCTGCCGATCCCACTGTGGCCTTGTCAGTCACCTCAGAACTTGCAGAACAATTCTGAAACAATGCATTAATTGGTGTGATTTTTCATAATTTTGCAAAATGCATTACTGATATCTAGAGCCCTTGACAACAATTATTCCACAAATGAATAAGATCAACTTCTCACTAGTTTCCTTATTAATGCCATTTTCATGCATGGTTTTGGGTAAGGATGATTTTGCAATATCTTCTTACTATTTAAAAAAAGTCACAGACTTAGATTATTTATTTATTTATTTATTTATTTAATACTTTATTTCGAACAGAATAAAAGAATAAAAAGCAAGTGTGAAACAACATACAAAAAACAAAACAAGAATATTTATAAAGTGTCATAAACAATATCTATAAATAAATGAAATCGTATGTGTCGGAAAAGGAGCAGGAAGAAGTCAAAGCTTATTCATTCCCACCCCTTATTCAACTGCTTGTAATTATCTTATAAAAAATTATATATTTTTTGTGAACACAGTCAAACATGCAGGTATCACAAAACCTGTCTCTCAATGTATCCTTCTAGTTACTGATTAATTGTTACTTTGGTGCTAACAAATGTCCCATTCTATATAAACCCTGTGTATTAAACCAAATAAGCTTAGTTATCATCCCTAATAGTGAAACAGCATTTGCAGGAATAACAACACCCTGTGCATCTACCGATGCCTCAATTAAACAGCCACCTGCTATGAACGGTCAATTCTTCTCAGAAATCCAAGCGCTTCTAAATTTAATTAAATGGGACTTGTATCTGGTGTAAGTTGCCACCTGCCATTGTGACTTACTGCAAGCAGTAAGGATGAAAGGTGTTCACATTCGCACTATATCCATCTCCATATTCTATTCCATTCCCCATCTTAGCTGCCTAGGCCCTTAATCACAGTTAATGAATAATCACCTTGTACGCATTAATGATAACAACTGTTTCCAAGTGATTGCTCACAAGATCAAATAAGGCCACCTGTGCATAGCCCTATTTTGTCAAATAGCCATCTGGGTTAGGTAGGGAGAGCAACTGGCACATGCAAAACAGTTTCATTGAAAGAATCAATAATTCAGAATTCTAATGCTTATTTTTTACCTTTCCAAAGTTAGTGAAACCAGCTGTAATGACCCAATTTCAACCCATGAACATTGATTAATTGACTATGCAAAGGGCTGGAAATGTTGAGGGTGTAAAACGCAGTAGGAGCAGGAATAGAGCACCTGGCCCTTCATCCTACCCCTCCCTTCAATATGATCATGGTTTCTGCCGACCCATACCTCAACTTCTCTTCTGTGCCAATGTCCCATAACACTCATATTTTAAAAACTTCCTCTTGCTTAGAGGAAGTTTATGCCAGAACCAAGATTAGTTGGATCTCACTGGACATTGACACACATGGAGACTGCCATTGACCAATATGAATTAAATCTTAACTGTACCATTTAAATCCAGACTGGCAGCACAGCACGGTGGGAGCCAGCTACTGTGCAATGACAGGTTCACCTCCAAACTCCGCAATGCTTCTCCACCCCTCATCCAGGGAGACCATAAAAATGTCACCCCTTATCTGGATGAAGTACTCAAGAAGCTCAACATCCTCTAAACGATAGCAATCCCTTTTATCAACATTGCTGTAGTTCGCACTTTCCATGGGTTGCAGTGTAGCATTCTCCAAGCTCACATCAACAGAAGCTCCTACTCCTGCATATTCTAGTACCAAGGAGGATGAAAGCTACAAGGCACCACCTCTCCCAAGGTATGCTCCAACTTGGAAATACATCATTTTGTGGTCACTGGGTCAAAATCCTGAACTTGTCCTAAAATTATAGCAATGCAGCACTTTAATTTCAAGGACAGCCATTCCGATCAGAAACTGCAGGTCATGGACTTCTCTTGCACATGCTGTTGTGCAGGTCAATTCTGTGTTATATCAGTCTGCAGAAGCTATCTACACACTTTATTTGTAGGCTTTGTTTCAAAATGTTGCTGTCACTATTGTTTAAGTCAACTATTCTACCTCTAATATATATTTTTACACAAAGCTGAATCCAGAAACAATTAACAACCCCTCTTTTGTAAAATGAAGTGACACCATTAGCCTTACATTTGTGTGTGAAATAAACAGTGGCCCCACAGCCCATGCATTGGATGGTCATCCAAATTGTGATGCATAAATATGATTCATTCAATGAAATAACAAACAGTGTCCACTAGATCCAGTAAATGTATCAGTCACTTTTGCATTGAAATTAGAATTATTGATTAATTTAAATTAGATAATATAAATCAGCAATACTGAAATAAAATTTACAGTTGAGTTAAATTAAACAATTTTTCATTAAAAGGAGTAAATTGTGTTTGGTACTGTCAGACAGCTATAATATCTGGTGTTTTTGGACAGACATCATGTACAAGTGAAAACATCTAGTCCTGCTGAAGATGATAAGCAGGTCCTTTATAGAAGCAGTACTTACTACAGATAGACACAAAGTGTATTTTTGTTTTTTGATGTTTCGGGTCGGAACCCTTCTTTATACATGACCCAAAACGTCTGACCTGCCGAGTTACTCCAGCACTTTATGTCAATCTTCAGTAAAAAGCAGCATCTACAGTTCCTTTCTATACAGTATTTACTAAATCTGGATAATAGCAGTATCTGGTGTTTTTGATCAGCAATAATATCTCATTCTTTTGAATGGTTGCAGTTCTGACTTTGATAGAGAGTGCCTCAAGTTTGAAGATTGCATTGACCTCAGTTTTGTGAGTTCTGTGATGGCCAATGAGGCCAATATGGGAATCGCTGGCAGGTAGTTTATGAGGTGATCTGCTCCTTCCATTGTTTGCACTGGAATCTGTGGTCTTTACATGCATGACTTTGAGGCTCTTGATATTATCCTGAACGCTCCAGCTCCATTTTGCATGATCCTGGGCTGGAGATTCCTAGAAGTGAATTCGAATTTTGCAGTTTTTCAGGAAGGTTTGAACACATGAATACACTCTGTCCACCAGTGCAATCTCTTCCCATGTCAGATCTCAGAGTGCCTGTTTCAGTCGTCTGGTGTTGGTCTTCATGAGCTAGGTGTAACTAGGTTATCAATAGTGTGGATTTTGGCCTGGAAAAAAATATTGTTGTTGGTTTACTTATCATTCCAGTAGATGTCTTGCAGAGAGAGTGTTGGTGGTATCCAGTAACCTGGGACGTATGTGGTAAATAGTCTCATGTCACTGAAACATTTCAGAGGGCAGGGATCACTGAGACCATTAGTTTTGTTCAAGGTGGTTGGAAGAGCCATTATCCAAGCTGTGTAATGCTGTACCTGTAAAGTCTCACCAGGTCAGGCAGCATCAGTGAAGAGTGAAACAGTGTTAATGTTTCAGGTTGGTGACCGTTCATCTGCTATTATGTTATTTTACAGATTTGAATATCTTCGCTATTCTAGCTTTGTTTCCTTTCCCAAATGCAATGCTGAGCCAATATTTTATTAAATCATCATTGCAGGCTTGGGTTTATCTTGACTGGAATGAGGAAAGTAAATTAGATGTTGGAATACAATAAAAGGTCAATTTTGAATCAAAAGATGTAATTACTATGTTATTATTAAGGTGGTACTGGGTATAATTTTGATTGCTGCAATAAAGAAAATATATTGCAGCTACATAATGGATAAAGAAGAAGACAACCAGGATAATTGAAGGTTGGAAGAACTGAATTATGCTGAGCCTGTATGGAAAATATTACTTCAAAACAAAGAAGGTTGGGAGATGAAGTGAATATTTTGTTTGGGGTCCTACAGGATTTAGATATTGGAACAGTATGACAAGCCTTTCTATTTTGATTAGAATAATAAAGTGGGGCTAAATTCAATAGACAATAGACAATAGGTGCAGGAGTAGACCATTCGGCCCTTCGAGCCAGCACCGCCATTCAATGTGATCATGGCTGATCATCCACAATCAGTACCCCGTTTCTGCCTTCTCCCCATATCCCTTGACTCCGCTATCTTTAAGAGCTCTATCTAATTCTCTCTTGAAAGCATCCAGAGAACCCGCCTCCACCGCCCTTGGAGGCAGAGATTCCACAGACTCACAACTCTCTGTGTGAAAAAATATTTCCTCATCTCCATTCTAAATGGCTTACCCCTTATTCTTAAACTGTGGCCCCTGGTTCTGGACTCCCCCAACATAGGGAACATGTTTCCTGCCTCTAGCATGTCCGAACCCGTAATAATCTTATATGTTTCAACAAGATTTCCTCTCATCCTTCTAAATTCAAGACTATACAAGACCAGCCTCTCCATTCTATCAACATATGACAGTCCCGCCATTTTAGGAATTAACCTTGTGAACCTACGCTGCAATTCCTCCGTAATAATCTTATATGTTTCAACAAGATCCCTTCTCATCCTTCTAAATTCAAGACTATACAAGACCAGCCACTCCATTCTATCAACATATGATAGTTCCGCCATTTCAGTAATAAACCTTGTGAACCTACACTGCAATTCCCTCAATAGCAAGAATATCCTTCCTCAAATTTGGAGACCAAAACTGCACACAATACTCCAGGTGTGCTCTCATTAGGGTCCTATACAAGTGAGACCACACCTGGAGTATTGTGTGCAGTTTTTGTCTTCAAAATGTGAAAATATTGTTATTATTCTATATTAAAATATTATTTCAATGAGCTAGTTTTCAAATTGTGGAACAAGATCCAAAGGGAGAGAATAGATGAGTTAGAGTTAATTCAATCATTTAATTCACCTCATTCCACAAAGGTTATTCAAAATGCATAAATATCAGACTTTAAAAATAACAACTCTAGCATAATTGGAAGAGTGCGCGACTTTAAACCTATAGTTCCCAGGTCCACCATCACTGGGATGCCACATCGTGTGTTGCTCTGAGAACACTAATTTATCAATTGATTATTGTGAATGGTGTACGGGGTCATTTTGGTTGAACAGAAATATCTTGGTCCAATGAAATAGCTATGATGGTGCAAGATAACTAGGCAGACTGTGACAAACTCAGGTCCAGTAATTCCAATATTCTCATGAGATTTATTTCCTTATATTGTACTTGCCAAACTAATGCAGTGGCTGCAAAGATGTCATTGGCACGTTCCATTTCCTAATTCAAGTGTGTTATACTCCTCCATGCTTCACAACTTTATCGCTTCAAGTCTTTACAACCCACAGTACTGAGATGTGCTCTTTCTGCATCGTATCCAATGAAGCACTTTGACTTGGACCTCTAACTTAGTTGCTCCTTTCAACTTTACATCGGTCTGTCTTCTCATCTGCCCATTAACCTTTGATCTGCCCTCTATATTAACCTCCTATTCTCATAGCTGCGCTATTGGTTATGCCTCTTGTAAAACTTTGATCACTGATATGGTAAGCGTTTGTCATGCCCCTTCTTAAGGGCCTGTCCCATTTTCACGACCTAATTCACAACCTTTTTTACTCGTGGGCATTTTTCATCATGCTAGAAAAACGGCCCGACCTACTTCAATTCAATTCAATTCAACTTCATTGTCATTGCACAGATACAAGTATGGGTACAACGAAATGCAGTTTAGCGTCAGTCCGTAGTAATAGTGCAATATAGAAATAAAAATACAGAATAAGCAAACAATGTGGACGGAGAGACTGGAGAAATCTATCGGCAGGACTCCGAGTTCAGCAGTGTGATAGTGTTGTTGTAGAAGCTGTTCCTCATCCTACTAGTACGAGACCTGAGGCTCCTGTACCGCCTCCCTGATGGGAGGAGGGCAAACAGTCCATGGTTAGGGTGGGAGGGGTCTTTGATGATCTTCCCGGCCCGTCTCAGACACTGTTTTCGGTGGAGGGCATCCATGGCAGGGAGCGGGGCACCGATGATGTACTGAGTGGTTTTCACCACCCGTTGTAGTGCCTTCCTGTCCGCTACGGTGCAACTGCTGTACCATACCGTGAAGCAGGTGGTCAGGATGCTTTCGATGGTACAGCGGTAAAAGTTGGTCAGGATCTGGGGGGACAGGTGAGCTTTCTTGAGCCTCCTCAGGAAGTAAAGGCGCTGCTGCACCTTTTTGATCAGCTTGGAGGTGTTGAGGGACCAGGACAGATCCTCCGAGATGTGTACCCCGAGGAATTTGTAGTTGGAGACGCGCTCCACCTCAGTCCCGTTTATGTGGATGGGGGTATGTCTGCCCCCTCTGTTCTTCCTGAAGTCAACAATAATTTCCTTCGTCTTCTTGGAGTTGAGGACGAGGTTATTGTTGGCACACCAGGCTGCCAGGTGTTGGACCTTCTCCCTGTAGGCTGACTCGTCGTTGTCACTGATCAGTCCTACCACCGTGGTGTTGTCGGCAAATTTAATGATGGCGTTGGAGCCATTCTTAGGGATGCAGTCATGGGTGAAGAGGGAGTAGAGGAGAGGGCTGAGCACACAGCCCTGTGGCACGCCGGTGTTCAGTGTTATAGTGGAGGAGGTGAGGTTGTTGACCCTAACAGACTGTGGTCTGTTGGTGAGGAAATCCAGTGTCCAATTGCAGAGGGAGGTGGAGATGCCAAGTCCGCTGAGTTTGGTGATCAAGCTAGCGGGGATGACAGTGTTAAAGGCAGAGCTGAAATCAATGAACAGCAACCTGATGTAGGTGTTATTGCTGTCCAGGTGGGTCAGGGCTGAGTGTAGGGCCGCCAATATGGCGTCCTCTGTAGACCTGTTGGTCCAGTAGGCAAACTGATGGGCGTCCAGTGTGGTGGGGGAGGCTGGCTTTGAGGTGAGCCAAGATCAGCCGCTCAAAGCACTTTGCGATGGCAGGGGTGAGTGCCACTGGGCGGAAGTCGTTGAGACTCCCTGTGGCTGATTGTTTGGGCACTGGCACGATGGTTGATGTCTTGAGGCAAGTGGGGACAACACCCTGGGCCAGTGACAGATTGAAAATGTCAGTGAAGACTAGGGATAGTTGTCCAGCACATGCCCTGAGCACCCGCCCGGGGATGCCATCGGGGCCGGCAGCTTTGTGCTCATTCACCTTGCTCAGTGCATCTTGTACAGCAGAGGTGGAGAGACTGAGGGGTTGTTCATTCGGGGGTGGAGCAACTTTGATGGCTGGAGTTTTGTTGTCCCGGTCAAAGCGAGCATAGAAATGGTTTAGCTCGTCAGGAAGGGAGGCGTTGTCTGGGGAGGGGGGGGTGTTAACTTTATGGTAATCGGCAATGGATTTGATTCCTTGCCACATGCGCCTGGGGTCGGAGTTGTTTTGGAAATGCTCCTCAATCCGCCGTTTGTGATTGAGTTTAGCAATCCTAATTCCCTTTTTCAGATTGGCCCTGGATGAGCTGTATCCCTCAGCGTTGCCAGATCTGAAAGCGGCATCGCGAGCCTTCGGTTGCGGTGTATGAGTTGATGTCCACTTGGGAGTTAAAGGTGGCCTGGGTGGCAAACAGACTCCAGTCCACGAGTACCTATGACTAGCATCATGACCTGCTATGACCTACCTATGACCTCCTACGACCTCCTACGACCTCGTGACGACCATGAGCAAACTCGGCAGAGGTCGTGAATTAGGTCGTGGAAGTGGGACAGGCCCTTGACTTTGCTGTTCATGTCTTCAAGTCTACTTCCAATCACAATGCCATTAACAATTCCTGAAAAGGAACAATTTAATGATTGCTTTCACCCATTCATTGTCTAACTCTCAAAATCATCTTGCTACTCTCAATTTGTTGTGAAAAACCTGACACCTTTTGCCCATCAATCATTTCCTCTGCCTTGGTATG
Organism: Amblyraja radiata; assembly: GCF_010909765.2. Taxonomy (NCBI): domain Eukaryota; kingdom Metazoa; phylum Chordata; class Chondrichthyes; order Rajiformes; family Rajidae; genus Amblyraja; species Amblyraja radiata. Next base: position 16,290,464 of record NC_045984.1, read on the forward strand.
CTTGCCCGCAACCTTTCACGATACCGCTGTTCTCACAGGTACCACCAGCAACGTGGTTCCAGATGGAGTTGTGGGATTTTAACAAAACAATAATGATAGAATAGTAGCGTATATTCAACTTAAGAACGTAGATAATGAGAGGAATTTGGAATTGATAATATTATCATGCACCTAGTGTACTTAGTCCTTCTAGGTGTTTGAATTTGTAAATTTTGGGAGTCGTTTCCAAAGAAATCATGGTGATATGCATCTAATTCAGAAAGCAGCCACTATAGATTCAATGGACTGTCACAATAGATTAATTGGACAGCGGTCTGAAGAAGGATCCCAAACTGTAATGTCGCCCATCCTTTTTCTCCAGAATGCTGTCTGACCCGTTGAGTTACTCCAGAACTTTGTGTCTATCTTCGGTATATACCAGCATCTGCAGTTCATTTCTACACAATAGATTCAATGTTCATTTCAGCCAGTCACTGTTGATCTGATCAATAAAATACATTGTCCTAAATGGAAAATAACTTCTTCAGTACTGTTTTATCTGGAAAGTGGAGGTTATCCCATCACACTCTTGGCTTTTTCCAAGATTGCAAGCTGGGAATTTGAAGAAAGAGGCTCACCTGATTCTTGACCTTGGTAAAAGCCAAGAGTCAGGTGAGGCACTTTCCTCTAATTTGCAGCTTCCAATCTGCTCAATTAGCCACATCATTCATGAAACTGTTCCATTGGAGTTTCAGGCAATGCTCGCTTGCTGCGAGATTCACTAAAGTAATGCCACATGATGTCACGGAGAGGTTAGGCTTTTTCTTGTTCATGATGGTTTGTCTGATATTTGTGCAACAAGAATGCTACTTGCTACTTTCAATCCATCCCAAAGGTAGTCCAAGTTTTGCCACAAGTGTCATGTGGCTACAAGGAACCTTAATTAACTATGAACAATTTCAAATGGAACTGAATGCCGCACAAAGGTGCACATCTACTCTGTGTACCATTCCCCTGACAATACACTAATGGCTTTACTTTGAATATGTAAACAATTTAGTTATTATGGTGGGCTCAAAGAATGAACATCCTCCCGTAGAGGTCAGATCAAAGTTTTAAGACAATGAAAATAATATGTTGCATTTGTGTGGATAGCTTGCATCCACCTGACAGAGAATTGAATAAGTATGTGAGGTTCTGAGACAAAAGGAATTCTGCTGCATGGTTACTTGATGAACTGAATGGAATTCTACGCTTGCTTCAATAGAGAAAACACTGATGTCCCTTCTTGGGGCCCCATAGATCCCAATGGTATTGCAATCTCAGTCACTCAGAAAATCCTTCAGAAGGCTGAAACCTTGGAAATCATCTGGATCTATGGTGTACCTGGTTGCATTCTCAATACCTGTTTCTCTCCACTGGCTCACCACTCTACACTGCACCACTTAGACAATAAAAACACATATGTCAGGCTGTTGTTCATAGACTGGGTATTGAGTAATGAGGAAGAGTTAGTTAGCAGTCTTGTTGTATGTGCCCCCTTGGGCAAGAGTGACCATAATATGGTTGAGTTCTTCATTAGGATGGAGAGTGACCTTGTTAATTCAGAAACAATGGTTCTGAACTTAAAGAAAGGTAACTTTGAGGGTATGAGACGTGAATTGGCCAAGATTGACTGGCAATTAATTCTAAAAGGGTTGACGGTGGATATGCAATGGAAGACATTTAAAGACTGCATGGATGAACTACAAAAATTGTTCATCCCAGTTTGGCAAAAGAATAAATCAGGGAAGGTAGTGCATCCGTGGATAACAAGGGAAATCAGGGATAGTATCAAAGCGAAGGATGATGCGTACAAATTAGCCAGAAAAAGCAGCATACCAGAGGACTGGGAGAAATTCAGAGACCAGCAGAGGAGGACAAAGGGCTTAATTAGGAAAGGAAAAATAGATTATGAAAGAAAACTGGCAGGGAACATAAAAACTGACTGCAAAAGTTTTTATAGATATGCGAAAAGAAAGAGATTAGTTCAAACAAATGTAGGTCCCTTGCAGTCAGAAACAGGTGAGTTGATCATGGCGAACAAGGATATGGCGGACCAATTGAATAACTACTTTGGTTCCGTCTTCACTAAGGAAGACATAAATAATCTGCCGGAAATAGCAGGGGACCACGGGTCAAAGGAGTTGGAGGAATTGAGTGAAATCCAGGTTAGTCGGGAAGTGGTGTTGGGTAAATTGAATGGATTAAAGGCCGATAAATCCCCAGGGCCAGATAGGCTGCATCCCAGAGTACTTAAGGAAGTAGCTCCAGAAATAGTGGATGCATTAGTAATAATCTTTCAAAACTCTTTAGATTCTGGAGTAGTTCCTGAGGATTGGCGGGTAGCAAACGTAACCCCACTTTTTAAGAAGGGAGGGAGAGAGAAAACGGGGAATTACAGACCAGTTAGTCTAACATCGGTAGTGGGGAAACTGCTAGAGTCAATTATTAAAGATGGGATAGCAGCACATTTGGAAAGTGGTGAAATCATTGGACAAAGTCAGCATGGATTTATGAAAGGTAAATCATGTCTGACGAATCTTATAGAATTTTTTGAGGATGTAACTAGTAGCGTGGATAGGGGAGAACCAGTGGATGTGGTGTATCTGGACTTCCAGAAGGCTTTCGACAAGGTCCCACATAAGAGATTAGTATACAAACTTAAAGCACACGGCATTGGGGGTTCAGTATTGATGTGGATAGAGAACTGGCTGGCAAACAGGAAGCAAAGAGTAGGAGTAAACGGGTCCTTTTCACAATGGCGGGCAGTGACTAGTGGGGTACCGCAAGGCTCAGTGCTGGGACCCCAGCTATTTACTATATATATTAATGATCTGGATGAGGGAATTGAAGGCAATATCTCCAAGTTTGCGGATGACACTAAGCTGGGGGGCAGTGTTAGCTGTGAGGAGGATGCTAGGAGACTGCAAGGTGACTTGGATAGGCTGGGTGAGTGGGCAAATGTTTGGCAGATGCAGTATAATGTGGATAAATGTGAGGTTATCCATTTTGGTGGCAAAAACAGGAAAGCAGACTATTATCTAAATGGTGGCCGATTAGGAAAAGAGGAGATGCAACGAGTCCTGGGTGTCATGGTACACCAGTCATTGAAAGTAGGCATGCAGGTGCAGCAGGCAGTGAAGAAAGCGAATGGTATGTTAGCTTTCATAGCAAAAGGATTTGAGTATAGGAGCAGGGAGGTTCTACTGCAGTTGTACAGGGTCTTGGTAATACCACACCTGGAGTATTGCGTACAGTTTTGGTCTCCAAATCTGAGGAAGGACATTATTGCCATAGAGGGAGTGCAGAGAAGGTTCACCAGACTGATTCCTGGGATGTCAGGACTGTCTTATGAAGAAAGACTGGATAGACTTGGTTTATACTCTCTAGAATTTAGGAGATTGAGAGGGGATCTTATAGAAACTTACAAAATTCTTAAGGGGTTGGACAGGCTAGATGCAGGAAGATTGTTCCCGATGTTGGGGAAGTCCAGGACAAGGGGTCACAGCTTAAGGATAAGGGGGAAATCCTTTAAAACCGAGATGAGAAAAACTTTTTTCACACAGAGAGTGGTGAATCTCTGGAACTCTCTGCCACAGAGGGTAGTTGAGGCCAGTTCATTGGCTATATTTAAGAGGGAGTTAGATGTGGCCCTTGTGGCTAAAGGGATCAGAGGGTATGGAGAGAAGGCTGGTACGGGATACTGAGTTGGATGATCAGCCATGATCATATTGAATGGCGGTGCAGGCTCGAAGGGCCGAATGGCCTACTCCTGCACCTAATTTCTATGTTTCTATGTTTCTATATTTCTATGACTACAAATCATGTTGAACGCCATTGATTCCCAAAAAGTTAATTTGCAAGTTGAATCGGTAGTAAGGAAGGCAAACGCAATCCTAGCATTTATTTCAAGAGGACTAGAATACAAAAACAGGGATGTCATGTTGAGGCTCTAAAAGGCGCTGGTCATTTGGAGTATTGTGAGCAATTCTAGGCTTATCTGAGGAATTATGTGCTGGGGCTGGGTTAAATGAGTGGGTTAAAATATGATGAGCATTCATCTGTGCCTTAACTCGCTGGAGTTTAGAATGAGGGGAGACCTCATTGAAACTTACTGAATAGTGAAAGGCCTGGATGGAGTGAATGTGGAGAGGATGTTTCCACTAGTGGGACAGTATAGGACCAGAGGTCATAGCCTCAGATTTAAAGGACGTTCCTTTAGGAAGGAGATGAGGAGGAATTTCTTTAGTCAGAGGGTGGTGAATCTGTGGGATTCATTGCCAAGAAGGGCTGTGGAGGCCAAGTCATGGATATTTTTAAGGCAGAGATAGATAGATTCTTGATTACTACTGGTGTCAAGGGTTATGGGGAGAAGGCAGGAGAATGGGGTTAGATGGGAGAGATAGATCAGCCAGGATTGAAGGGCGGAGTAGACTTGACGGGCCTAATGGCCTAATTCTACTCCTCTCACTTATGAACTTATGAACTATCACCCTCTCCAAACTTGTTACCAAGCTCAGGGAACTGGGTATCTGTCAAAGGGATCTATTGGAGGAGTTGGCTCAAAGAGGTAGCCAGCATCATCAAAGACCCAGGCTACCCTAACCACACTCTCATTTCACTCCTGGCATAGGGAAGAGGTTATAGGAGTCAGTGGCTGTCAGGTTCAGGAACAGCTTCTTCCCAGCAACCATCAGGCTAGTGAACAACATGACCTCCAATTAAACTCCAAACTACGAACTGCCATGGTTGTACTAGGGAGTTTGGGCTTTGTTTTGTTTTTGCACTATGTTAGGATTTTTATATATTGGACTTCAGTTTTTTGTTTGTTTATTATATTATCTAATGCATACAGTGCTTACAAACGTGTTGTTATTGCAAATAATAATTTCATTGTGTCTTTTGGGTATATAAGACAATAAAACACTCTTGACTTAATTTATTTTCATTCCATCTGCCCTTCCTTTGAACATTTAGCTCCATACCAGGTATCACCCCACGGCTGAGTTTCTTCCTAATCGTGGATGTGGCACTCTGTCCTAGTCCTCCCAAGGTTAGATTAAGCCTTGCTCGCAGCTCCATTTATCATGATTAAAAGTAAATGATATATGCATGATTTTCAGTAAAGTTCATAAGATCCTCCTGGATTTAATGCATTTGGTAACAGATGTTAACTCACAGGTTGAAAAATTATACTCACCATCTGGCTTGGGATTACTTTCTAATTTACTTAAAAACAACATGCTTGATTCCAAGTAACCGTGGGCAAAAATGTCATCCATCTGAAGATTGTTATTTGTCAATGTCAATCCTTCAATCTTCAATCGTTCTGTGTATCTAGATTCCCATATAACTTGCTCCAAAAATTAGGTGTTAAGTTGGTTCCATTCATAAATGGGTACTATTAGAGTCATAAAGTGCTAGAGTTACACAGCACAGCAGCCCCCTTGGCCCACCATGTCCATACCAACAATGAGCAACCATCTGTATTATTCCCCCTTCATCGCACTTAATCATTAGCTTTCTATATTTGGCATTTCAAATGATCATCTAGATACTTCTTAAAAGTTATGAGAATGTCCATCTCCAACCTACCTTCATAGAAACATAGAAAATAGGTGCAGGAGTAGGCCATTCGGCCCTTCGAGCCTGCACCGCCATTCAATATGATCATGGCTGGTAGTCCAACTCAGTATCCCATCCCTGCCTTCTCTCCATACCCCCTGATCCCTTTAGCCACAAGGGCCACATCTAACTCCCTCTTAAATATAGCCAATGAACTGGCCTCAACTACCTTCTGTGGCAGAGAGTTCCACAGATTCACCACTCTCTGTGTAAAAAATGATTTTCACATCTCGGTCCTAAAAGACTTCCCTCTTATCCTTAAACTGTGACCCCCTAGTTCTGGACTTCCCCAACATTGGGAATAATATTCCTGCATCTAGCCTGTCCAACTCCTTAAGAATTTTGTAAGTTTCTATAAGATCCCCCCACAATCTTCTAAATTCTAGCGTGTACAAGCCGAGTCTATCCAGTCTTTCTTCATATGAAAGTCCTGCCATCCCAGGAATCAGTCTGGTGAACCTTCTCTGTACTCCTTCTATGGCAAGAATGTCTTTCCTCAGATTAGGGGACCAAAACTGTACGCAATACTCCAGGTGTGGTCTCACCAAGACCCTGTACAACTGCAGTAGAACCTCCCTGCTCTTATACTCAAATCCTTTTGCTATGAATGCTAACATACCATTGGCTTTCTTCACTGCCTACTGCACCTGCATGCCTACTTTAAATGACTGGTGTACCATGACACCCAGTCTCGTTGCATTTCCCCTTTTCCTAATCGGCCACCATTCAGATAATAGTCTACTTCCCTGTTTTTGCCACCAAAGTGGATTACCTCACATTTATCCACATTATACTGCATCTGCCATGCATTTGCCCACTCACCCAATCTATCCAAGTCACCTTGCAGCCTCCTAGCATCCTCCTCACAGCTAACACTGCCCCCCAGCTTCGTGTCATCCGCAAACTTGGAGATGTTGCATTCAATTCCCTCATCCAGATCATTAATATATATTGTAAATAGCTGGGGTCTCAGCACTGAGCCTTGCGGTACCCCACTAGTCACTGCTTGCCATTCTGAAAAGGACCCGTTTACTCCTACTCTTTGCTTCCTGTCTGCCAGCCAGTTCTCTATCCACATCAATACTGAACCCCCAATACCATGTGCTTTAAGTTTGTATGCTAATCTCTTATGTGGGACCTTGTCGAAAGCCTTCTGAAAGTCCAGATATAACACATCCACTGGTTCTCCCTTATCCACTCTACTAGTTACATCCTCGAAAAATTCTATAAGATTCGTCAGACATGATTTACCTTTCATAAATCCATATGCTGACTTTGTCCAATGAAGTCACCACTTTACAAATGTGCTGCTATCCCATCTTTAATAACTGACTCCAGAATTTTCCCCACCACCGATGTTAGACTAACTGGTCTGTAATTCCCTGTTTTCTCTCTCCCTCCCTTTTTAAAAAGTGGGGTTACATTAGCTACCCTCCAGTCCTCAGGAACTACTCCAGAATCTAAAGAGTTGTGAAAAATTATCACTAATGCATCCACTATTTCTGCGCCTACTTCCTTAAGTACTCTGGGATGCAACTTATCTGGCCCTGGGGATTTATCGGCCTTTAATCCATTCAATTTACCTAACACCACTTCCCGGCTAACCTGGATTTCACTCAGTTCCTCCATCTCATTTAACCCCCGGTCCCTTGCTATTTCCGGCAGATTATTTATGTCTTCCTTAGTGAAGACAGAAAGTAGTTATTCATTTGGTCTGCCATGTCCTTGTTCCCCATGATCAATTCGCCTGTTTCTGACTGCAAGGGACCCACATTTGTTTTAACTAATCTTTTCCTCTTCACATACCTATAAAAACTTTTGCAGTCAGTTTTTATGTTCCCTGCCAGTTTTCTTTCATAATCTATTTTCCCTTTCCTAATTAAGTCTTTTGTCCTCCTCTGCTGGTCTCTGAATTTCTCCCTGTCCTCTGGTAGGCTGCTTTTTCTGGCTAATTTGTACGCTTCATCTTTCGTTTTGATACTATCCCTGATTTCCCTTGTTATCCACGGATGCACTACCTTCACTGATTTATTCTTTTGCCAAACTGGGATGAACAATCGTTGTAGTTCATCCATGCAGTTTTTAAATGCCTTCCATTGCATATCCACCGTCAACCCTTTAAGAATCAATTGCCAGTCTATCTTGGCCAATTCACGTCTCATACCCTCAAAGTCACCTTTCTTTAAGTTCAGGACCCTTGTTTCTGAATTAACAATGTCACTCTCCATCCTAATGAAGAACTCAACCATATTATGGTCACTCTTGCCCAAGGGGCCACGCACAACAAGACTGCTAACTAACTCTTCCTCATTACTCAATACCCAGTCTAGAATAGCCTGCTCTCTCGTTGGTTCCTCCACATGTTGGTTTAGAAAACTATGCCGCATACATTCCAAGAAATCCTCTTCCTCAGCACCCCTGCCAATTTGATTCACCCAATCTATATGTAGATTGAAGTCACCCATTATAACTGTTGCACGCATTTCTAATTTCCTGTTTGATGCCATCCCCAACTCCACTACTACTGTTAGGTGGCCTGTACACAACTCCCACTAGCGTTTCCTGCCCCTTAGTGTTTCGCAGCCGTACCCATATCGATTCCACAAACTCCAAGCTAATGTCCTTCCTTTCTATTGCATAATCTCCTCTCTAACCAGCAACGCTACCCCGCCTCCTTTTCCTTTCTCTCTATCCCTCCTGAATATTGAATATCCCTGGATGTTCAGCTCCCAGCCTTGGTCACCCTGGAGCCATGTCTCCGTGATCCCAACTATATCATATTCATTAATAACTACCTGCACATTCAACTCATCCACCTTATTACGAATGCTCCTTGCATTGAGATACAAAGCCTTCAGGCTTGTTTTTACAACACTCTTACCCCTTATACAATGATGTTGAAAAGTGGCCCTTTTTGATTTTTGCCCTGGATTTGTCTGCCTGCCACTTTTACTTTTCACCTTGCTACCTATTGCTTCTACCCTCATTTGACACCCCTCTGTCTCTCTGCTCAAGGCATGACAAACATCTTCTTCTGATCCTCTCTAAACTGCCTACCCTTTAGTTAACTACAAAGTAATCACACTGTTTTGTTTCTAAGATCTATCTCTTTGGCCTCATATGAAGAGTCTTCTGAGTTAACAATCCTGCCCTTCTTTCACCCATATTTACATCATAGTAACAGTGTTGTATCTGCAACATCTGACAGTCAGCTCACTCAATTCACGTGCCTTACTAGGTAGACTTCTTGCATTAAAATAAATGCAATTTAGCCTTGCATTCAATATTTTGCCCACCTCTGTTCTGTCTACTGAACTTAGTTTCCCTCTTCATTTGACTATACCTCTGTCTCAACTGTATATCCACTGTGCATCTACTCTGTGTACCATTCCCCTGCTAAATTAGTTTAAGCTTTCCTTGCCAGCACCAGGAAGCATCCCTGCAAGGATTTTAGAGTAATTTCTGTTTGGTTGCAATCCTTTTACAGTTTCTCCTTAGTAAATGGCACCTGAAGTAATCCAAAGATTGCAACCTATGTTCTGCTCTTCAATCAGGTACCCAGCCCTCCAAATTCATGTTGCAGGACCTTACCCCTCTTTCTACCTATGTAATTAATGCCAATGTTGGCTATGATCACCCCCTTTATTTGATGTATCTGCACATTTTTACTCCAATGTATCTGTATCTCAGTGCCTCACTTTATGTTCAAGTTTTTCTTGTCCTTTTATTCCCATTGGATAAACTTAATTAACTTCTAATTTAATTATAAATGGGAGAAGTAAACATGTTTGTGATCACTACAGAAAGATGCAGAGATCCCCTCTTCCCCCACCCTCAGCAATGGAAAGACATTTAGCTGCTAAGTTCTGACCTTACTCCAATAACAACAGGAGCTGGTGAATAACGTTTTTGTTGGCACAATGCCAGAACTGCAGTCTCTAAATTAGTTCAATGCAAGTCTGAAATTTGATAACTTATTTGACTTTCAATTCAAATGTAATCAAATGTGTTTACTGTTGTGACCTTGTACACTGGAGACAAACTTTTGACAGAACATAGCAGCAACCTTGAATATTTTGTCTTTTGTTGTTGTTATCCTATAGATAGAATCACGAACCATCTGTAGAAGTATATATTCTACAGCAGTATTGTGAGCCTTAGAATTAGAAGCATTGGAGAGAGATAACAAAATGGTCTTTAGAATCTGTTAGACACTTCATAAGCCATTCTTACTAGCATAAACTTTATGTAACTCTAGACCAAGGGGGACTCGTTGGGTCCCGTCCCCTCAACGCGCGGAATGCCCCTCAATCCTCTCCACCCAGAAACATGAATTACATAAAGAATCATGAGACACCTGTAGGTTTGGGTATTGAGAGTGTGCAGAGTATATTAAATCCAATATTTCATGAAGATGAGAGTATGGCCTGAAAACAGAATTTAGAAGAAACATCTGAAAAAATGTGTTTCTTTCATTTGATGAGACAAGCAGAGTTGATCATTTAAACAAGTCTTTATTCTAAACTTGTTTTTGACTATATAATTGGGAGTTACTTTGAGGAACCTTTTAGCCTGCATAAACAAGGGATTAAAACTGGTGTTAATGCAAGCTCATTGACAAAAAAAAGGCTGCTAGAGGAACTCAGGGTGACAGGGTTGTGCAACGGTAGAGTTGCTGCCTTACAACGCTAGAGACCAGGGTTCGATCCAAACTACGGGTGCTGTCTGGAGTTTATACATTCTCCCTGTGAACTGCGTGTGTTTCTCCGAAATCTTCGGTTTCCTCCCACACTCCAAAGAAGTGCAGGTTTGCAGGTTAATTGGCTTGCTATAAATTGAAATTGTTCCTAGTGTGTGTCGGATAATGTTAATGTGCGGGGATCGTTGGCCGGTGCAGACTCGGAGGGCTGACGGGCCTGTTTCTGCGCTCTATTTCTAAACTAGAATCAATTAAACTAAGATCAGGGAGCATCTGTGGAGGAAAATGGACTGTTGATGTTTCAGGTTTGGACTCTTCATTTGGATAATTATCGCTTCAGTTTCCAAACACTGAGTTCCTCCAGCAACTTGATTTCGGCTCAAAATTCCAGGATATGCAGCCTCTTGTGAATTTCTAAACTCACTGGTAATCTAATTCCTCAGTTAACTCAAGTGGTTAACACTATTTGGTAGGGACATGTTCGAGAGATATGTCAACACAGTTTAAAATGTAGTGTCTCAGCTTTGGTTTCCCAGGCTTCCTGGAACTCACTACTGAAAACAGGACAAGAACAAATTATCAATTGTGGGCTCTGGTTAAAATTCATGGAAAGAGTACAATATTATGTACAGAGCTCTTTCTTGCCAACTAGTCAGGTAGGGATTATTTAAAGTATTTTTGCTGAGGCTTTACATTATACTCTTTGGGTATTTTGTGAATCTTGTGGGAGATGAGGGTTATATCACAACTGGGGACCAATATAATCCTTTCCTCCTCTGTGTTCCCTAGGGTCGAGGATAACTTGTTTTTTCTCCAATTATGTTGGCTCTAAGGTGTGTGACAGTGCCCCCCGCCATTGGATGCTACTCTGTTCCCTATCACTGGCTAACAGGCCAAGAGAGGCCAAACCAAGAGCCAAGAGATCCAATCAATTGATATTGGCTTGGCTACCTAAACCTCGTCAGCCTAGAGTGGCCGAGGCAAGCCTAAGACCCCAATGCCTCTTCCTGCTCACGGACAATGGTCTCCCATATCACACTTGGCAATTGTATTTAGGAAGTCTAAGTATACTACATCTACAGGTTCCCCTATATTAACTTTCTCTGCTTTATCTTCAAATATATCAAGCAAAGTTGTCAAACATGACTTGCCTTTCATAAAACCATGTTGACTAGGTTTGTATATTTAACTTTCCTATATGATTAGCTAATTATAACCATATAATGGTTATAATTAACCATATAACAATTACAGCACGGAAACAGGCCATCTTGGCCCTACAAGTCCGTGCCGAACAATTATTTTCCCTTAGTCCCACCTGCCTGCACTCATACCATAACCCTCCATTCCCTTCTCATCCATATACCTATCCAATTTATTTTTAAATGATACCATCGAACCTGCCTCCACCACTTCCACTGGAAGCTCATTCCACACCGCTACCACTCTCTGAGTAAAGAAGTTCCCCCTCATGTTACCCCTAAACTTCTGTCCCTTAATTCTGAAGTCATGTCCTCTTGTTTGAATCTTCCCTATTCTCAAAGGGAAAAGCTTGTCCACATCAACTAATTGCTCTTTAATTATTGAGTGTAGCATTGTGCCAGTAATAGCTGTTAAACAAACTGGCCTGTAATTCTCTGCCTCCAACCTTTCTCTGAACGAGAGAATCATTTTGGCCATTGTCCATTCAACCAGTATCCTCTCAGTGTTCATCGAGTTGTGAACATTTTCAGCCAATAGGTCCACTATCCCTGCAATCACTTCCTTTAAAACTCTGGTGCGCTGTCCATCCAGTCCCAGTGACTTGTGCGCCTTTCATTGCCCGAATCTTTCCAAACTCTATCCCTTGTAATTGGGATTTTTGTAAATTCTATTGTGTTATCTTAAATTAGCCCCACTGATATCTTGGGGATATCACCAATGTAATAATTGGTGAAAACTGATACAAAACATTTATTCAACATATCTATCATGTGGCTATTTGCTGTTACTAATTCAACAGCCTCATTCTCTAGAGGTTCCAGATTTACCTTAGCTGTCCTCTTCCTCTTTATATTTCCAGAGAAACTTTTACTGTCTGTTTTGAATAAAGTGGGCAAATTTTCTCTGGTGATAGGCATGTGAAAGATTAAGCCTTTCCTGTGGCACCAGATGAGTTTAAGGTTGAACCTTAAATCTGGAGATGTTGGGTCTGCAATGATGACACAGCTTTGCTTGCCGCAGTCTATTCTAAGATTGTGTCTGTGAGGATCCATTGATTAGAACGGTGGCTTAGCATCATGTTGTGGATATAGAATAGTGATATATTTCTACAGGCAGACAAATTTGGGAAGAAACCTCCACAGCTCTTTTGATTGACAATGCCAAGTGCTATCGTAAAGGCAAAGAAACCCATGTAAAACAGTTGAAGATGACTTGCCGGAGGAACGAGGGTGAAGAGTTCAGGTCTTCCTCTGAGCTTTCCTAGGTGAAAAGCAGAGTATTGAGTTTATTGATGACAACTACTGGCTTTGCTGCCCAATCTGACACCCCTCCTGAAACCAGTTAATGCAATTATCTCATGAGATCACCACAGAAGACAAAAGAGATAATGGGGAGAAATGGCATTGCAATTTACAACTTGTTCTGTACAAATTTGTGGAATCCTCCCTTCATTCTCCAGCAAGCTTCCAGAGTGCAACTGACTGCAGAAATATATATCAAGTGGATGAGTCATTCTTTAAATAGATCAATGAATGGAACACTAACTGCCCAACGATTCAGGAGTGGAAAAGATGTCCCAGTTCCAGATGGCAGCAATCTAAAAAATATATCGTACAATACATGGAGTCTTTTGATGTGCATGCAACAGCAAAATGTCTGACTTGTGCTAGCTCATACTCAATGGTCAATTGTGTTTTTATGGTGCTATGGTAATGGTATGGTGTTATGGTGCAATAATGCTAATGTGATTGGATTCCAGGCTGAATTCACAAATTATGCAACACAAGCATATTAACCCCCTTGTCATAATTTACTCGTTTGCACATTGGAACCCAATCGCAAAGCACTTGAAACCATCGCCATGTGATTCAATACCTAGACAACGACCATTACTTTTAAACTTAATCAGACTGGGCATTTTGGAGTATTTGGACCATTTGGGGGACAAGGGGGAAGGGCATAACCTGAGTCAGGGGAGTTTTGCAGGGGGAAGAGGGGAATTTGTGATTTTCTTGGTGCAACAGAATTCTTGAAAGTTTATTTTTCTGAACCTTCTGCAGCACTCCCCTTTAAACACAGCAAGGTTTTCTGGAACAAGACTAAGGAGATCGTGATCGACTTCAGGAAGCGAAGTTTTGGCCCGAAACATTGCCTATCTCCTTCGCTCCATAGATGCTGCTGCACCCGCTGAGTTTCTCCAGCATGTTTGTGTGCCTTCGATTTTCCAGCATCTGCAGTTCCTTCTTAAACGCAGTACACACACACTGGAGATCCTCGGACTATCTTTAATTGGACTTCACTGGACTATATCTTGCACTAAACATTATTCCCTTTTTCCTGTATCTACACAATGTGGATGGCATGATTGTAATCATGTATAGTCCTCCCGCTGACTGAATAGCACGCAACAAAAAAGCTTTTCACTGAAACTCGGTACAGGTTATAATAAACTAAACTTAACCTAGATGTACAACATATACTTTGCTGATCTGCACATTTAAACTGCTTTGCGCTCCCATTTTGGATAGGAGTCTGGTGTTCCTTATTTAATGGCTTCAGTGAAAATGAAACCGGTTGGTCTTGGATCAGCAGCAGTCACTGGATGCCTATTTCCCTTTTTTTCTGACAAGAAAAAAGTGGCAAGCCACTGACAATCATTTCCACAGTATTAAAGAGAACGCAGACATTTGGGTTGAAAGAAGGCTGAAGGCCAGCAGGCAAAAAAGTGTAAATGGATAGTAAATTGACGTAAACATATGTCTTAAGTATTTTAAGACTGAAAGAACAGAATTCACATGATGTAAAAGTGCAAGTATAAGAACTTACTGTCATTCAAAGGTAAATGGAGTTACAGGATTTATAATATGGTATTGAATGCAAAAACAAGAATATGATGTTGCATTTCTATAAATTGCTTTTTTAGTACATAGCTGGAAGACTTGAGTGTCATTACTACTGCATTAGACACAGAAAGTCCACAATATGGAGTCACTCATATGATATCAGAAATGAGAATGTTACACATGAACAGAGGGTGAAAACACTGACCTATTTCAGTGGACCATTAAAAGGGCTCTAACTGAGATCTTCATAAGTATGAACCTCGAATAGGGAGAATAATGGCGCACCAAGGGACTTGTAAATTGTCGCTAAAAGAATATATATATTTTTTTTAAGCTGCCTTCATTCAGAATGATTACCTGAGATGTAAGTATTCCCGAGAGCAGAGATCAGATAGGGTTGGCTGTGATGCCCCCTACAGTCAAGTAACAAACCACTACAAACCTTTACACGTGAATAGTCACCAACTGAATAAGGAGTAGAGTGATTACTATCCATGAAAACATAACGCCTAAGAGAGTGAAAGGAAGGATTCAGAGAACGCAATGGGTTGTCACACAGCTGTATATACTGTAGTATCACTGGAAAGGGTGACAGTACATCTTAAAATATTCAAGGATTCAGCCAAAGATATGGCTTGTCATTCAGCTACACTCTGTATTTACTGTCTGAGGAAAATGTGGCTGCCCATTTTGCCATATACTGACACCAAAAAAAATCCCCAAAATGTCACAACAATTAATGACTTCCAATTCCATTTGCACTCCAATGCAATACGAAAAACATTCTCCCAAACAATCTAAAGCAAAAACAGGTCAGGCAGCAACTGTGGAAAAAACAGAGTGAACGTTTTAACCCGATGATGAGATGCCTGACCTCCTGATATATGACAGCATTTTCTGCTTTTACTTCCCATTTTCCAATCCAACAAGATTCATTTAATGACGATGATATATTTTTTCTTTATTGTTATTCCAAATAAACTACATTTGCCGGAAACTAAAATAGAAAATGCTAGAAACAGTCAGCAGCTGCGGAAAGAGAAACAGGATTGACGTATTCAGACTGACCCTTCGCTTTTTGCATCAGGAGTATTCTCTGCCTATATTCAGAATAGGATTGCGTGATCTTGAAAAAACAGCTGTCGAGGCATGCTGGTCTCTTGTTCTGTCCCTTTAGAACCTCCTCCAACATTGCAATCGCTGTGGGATATCAGTGCTCCTCCACTCTAGTCTTTTCTGCCATTCCAGTGTCAATTGATTGCCCTGACAGTGATGGCCATGCCTGGTCTGAACTTCATTCACTGCGCCTCTCCGCTTCACGGGCGCTTTCTTTGGACCTGATATCTCCTTATGCTGCTTAATGTCCATTCTCGGGCCCCTGACTTAAATTGTTAACTCTAATTATCTTTTCAAAAATGTCTGTCTGCCCTGCCGTGTGTTTTCGGTATTTTCTGTTTTAACGTCAGAATATCGATATCTGTGTTCTTTTTCATATTTCGTGTCGTGTGGTATGAGCGTGACAATTTTCCATGGGTAATATCGCTGTCATATAAAAGCGTCATGTAAATCCAGATTGCTGGCTTTGATGTCAATGCATTCTCAGTAATATAATGGAGCCCGATCAAAATATGGGAGCTTGGAGTGGGACCTTAACCGATAAATGTCTGATCCAGACGGGAAAAAAACACTCGGTTAAAACATGTAAACAACAAATACTTTACACAGTAAATAGACAACATGACATAGCCTTCCGCTACGCGTAGATTGTGCACGCTCAGGTCATTGTAAAGGATAACATATACGGTCAATGTAAAGGATAACATATAAGGTAACACAGAAGAAATAAATGTGAATAGTCCTGTGCGATTTGGAATTTTTCTTTATTTTAAAATATTCAATTTCTTTAAATTTCGCTCCAACTCGTTCCTCTTTCTCAGTCGAAATATTCAAACTGTTCTATCTTCACAACAGAACCACCGCATGGGGTAAATTGGCCCACCTGGTCCTTTCCCGGCCACCTAGCTTGCCTGGAAAATTAAATCAATCCTGTGTTCACTCACAATTCTAAGTTCAGAATGCCCATCCCTACCGCCAGCCCCTCTTCAATACATCTGTCTGATGGTTTCGCTTCTCAATCAACCCCTCGCCTGATCAAAGCTATCCCTGGCCCCCTTCCCTGCAAAGCTTTCCGTCAGATCTTTTCCATCCAAGAGCCCCTACTTGAACGCTTAAAGTTCAAGATTTTTGCTTTTGATGACAGTTGTTCCCCCTCAAAAAGCTTTGCGAAAATAAATCGAAGGTGATGCGAAAGGTGATTCTATAATTGTGTTTATTTTTTAAACAGATGCAGTTGCTTTTTATGTAACTCTAAAATGGATAAGTGAGAAGGATAAGAAGGTTGGCTCCTCCCGGTTGCTCCTCCCTTTAGTTCAACCTGCAGCTATAAAAAGCTGGAAAAGGGCTGCTCCCTGTCACATCGCCATGAAGGAAATGAGACGACGTCTACAACGTCTACTCCAGCAGAGTCCTTCACCAAAGAAACAGGTATTTCCAATTCCAGCAATCGTTTCTTCCAATTAGAATTGGGGTTTTTTTTAATTGATTTCTTATGAAGCCATCACACATCCTACCCTGATAGTAATGCATGTTCGCACGCCTCGACCTGTTCCCGCCCCTCAATTAGGTGGACGCGCACACAGCGTTGCAGTGGTCCTCGTTATTTAAGTTTGCAAGCTCAAAGATTGCTTCAGGTGAGATTGGATATTTTCAACTTAAATTTCCATTGTAAAATTTGATTCTAAACGAAAATTGGATGTATAAACTGCCCGGAGAGCCTTGGGTAAAACCGAATGTTTCCTTAACAGATATATCAACAATTGTTGTTTCAGTAAATTATTTGGTTTGGTTTTAATTGATTATAATAATTACGTGATGTTCTGTAAAATTAAAATGGAAATTTGTCAGCAAACTAGAAAGCTATTGCAATGAAATAAGAAGAGGGGGATATTCTGTGTATGCGCCGGCAGCTTCTCCGGAGAGAGAAGGTTGACGTTTCAGGTCAGTATGCCTGCACGAGTTTTCTTAACTTTTCTTTTAAATACTTTAATGGGTGAATAAATAATAAATCGTCAACATTTATTTTGAAGGATTGCAGTTTGATTCAGGTTTTATTAATCCAAATGAATATTTGTTAAAGCAACAATCCTATTTTAATTTTTACTGCAAATTAAAAACATAAAACTTGTTTTAAAAATGACGTGCAAATGGTTGGAGACGAGGTGAGAGGAAACATACAAATCAGTAGCCAGGAAGCTGATCATCAGTGATTAAATTATATAACTAACTTTAAAAATCAGTAGGGTGGGCCTTTTAAAGTACGTGTCTTTCCTATATGTGTTGACTTTTATAAGTTTACGTTAGTATTGGGTGGGAAAGTAGGGTATGGGTTTTTTCAAGAAGCCCTCTCATTATTATTGATGCTGATTACCACTGGAAATTTCTCGGGAAAATAAGTGAATTGAGAAGTTTGCTGTAAACTGAATCCCGGAGGAAACAGATTAATGGGGTTACTCATTTTGACAGATCCCGACTGAAAACGTCCTCGGACCTTCTCTTAGTTTTGAGAATAAAACCTAAGGGGTAAAATGTGAAACCCTGACCATAGACTTGAACAGCACAGACGCCGGCCAAGAGCCTGGCAATTTAATCCGAATATCATTCACTAAAAACGGGTTAAGAAATTGCTGCATGTAACACCAAGGACGGGCATGACAAATGGTGAGAGAATTTTCTATCCAAATTCAATTTCTGAGAAATATAATTTCCAATCTGAAAAGATTTGTGTTAAATGGTCACTAAAGCACTACTAATATTTTGCAATTTATTCCCTTAGCGGATGTGCAGACAGGTTCTTAACCTTTCCGTTATTGAGGTTTGCTATTGTCAAGGTTATTGCCAATAGCAATGGCTCTTTAAAACACTGCTTTAAAGAAATGCTTTAACAAATAAGAATGTTTCCATCATTTGTCCCCCTTCTCCATCACAGGAGCGAAGGAAGACCACCGCCTGCTGATTGTTTCCGCGTGTGCTGGCGCGCGGAGTGGGGTCTTGGGATGAAGGATTGGGCGTTCAATGTATTAACGGAGGAATGAATCCCACCCGCAGTGAGGCAACTCAATCGATTTGAGGTAGTTGCCCAAATCTGACGTGAAATTGCACACATTGTTCCACTATCAAAGTCTCACGAGTTGCTTGCCGACTGTTTAAGCCACGTCATCTTACCCTTGAGCTGGCTGTAGATAATTTAGACCTTTTGGGTACGAATTGTTGATCTCCATCTCTTCCCGAGGGCCTCGGAGCATCTTTTCGATACAATTTATAGGCTGTTTTAATGCCACCTGCGTGGCATTTCCTGAGCATGACCCCGCTCTGCAGGACAGGTTGTGTTTGTATTATTGGTTTCTGTAACACGTTGACCCGGTGGCTTGCTTGCTTTTAAAATAAGACCCATTTTTAGCACAATAAATCACACTGAATGCCGGAGTAACTAAGCGGGTCAGGCAACATCTCTGTACAACATGGATAGGTGACGTTTAGGGTCGAGACCCTCTTCAGACTGATTATGGTAGGGAAGGGGAGAAAGCTGGAAGAGAGGAGGGGCAGGACAAAGCCTCGCATCACGCACCACTTTTCCAGCCTTCTGCCTCGCCACCATACCCCACCCGAAGCGTCACCTATCCATGTTCAGAGATGTTGCCTGGTTCGCTAGTATGTTTTAGTGCATCTGCATCTTCCCTTCTCTCTCCATGATACCCTTCTTATCGATCTATTCGCTTGATGCTTTCAATGATGCGTGTTGCATGTGAGAAATATACATATTTGGTATATATCTTGTTTCTTTTATTCCAAATGCTGTCGACGTGAATCTGTCTCCAGAGTCAAGACCAGAGGAGCCGTTTCTATGGAGCACAGCGGACAGGCGGATGGGAGTCGCGGCAGCAAATGTTGATACCGGGTTGGTCAAATTCTAGTTAATTGCAGAAACGAGCACATACTTCAAATAGACACAAAAAGCTGGAGTAACTCAGCGAGTCGGGCAGCATCTCTGGAGAAAGGGAATCGGTGGCGTTTCGAATCGAGACCCTTCAGCTATTCATTTTCTCCAGAGACGTGTCTGACCCGCTGAGTTACTCCAGTTTTTTATGTCTATCTACGGTTTAAACCAGCTTCTACGGTTCCTACCGACACATACTTCAGATGTCCTGTTTTGAAGCGTTTTGAAACGCAATGCATTAGATAAATAGAAATGATGTCCTTATGAATTTTGAACGTGGAAAATAGATTCTACGAAAAAAAAGTTATACTTTGCGGTGTTTCATTTTTATTTAGCTCGAACCGTGAATCTGCACCAAATTGGGGTCATGCTCAGGAATTCGGTTAAATTCACCGAGTACTCTGTCTGCGAAAGTAGAGTACTGTAACATGTATCTGTCGAAACAAAAGTTGAGGCCTGGTGCAGATGGAATGGGTGGATCGGTGGCAGATGACATTTAATGCCGGGAATGGCGAAGTTTAAAAAAAAAAGGGAAATACATGGAGCAATGCCCAATTCAGAGGACAAGAACAGGTATGTGGGTGTATGTGCATAGATTGTAGAATGTGGGAAAGTAAATGGAAAGTGTGAGATTCTGGGAATCATTCCTTACAAGGAACTCATGCATATTTATATCATGCACAATTAAGTCATGCAGCGGTGCGAAACACTGTATTCATTTCTTGGTATCACACTTAGCCAGGATGGAAAGACTTTAAAGGTGCAACATTTGGTAAATATCTTTACAGGGAGGAGGGACCTGGGGAAGCTGGAGTTGTTCTTGGGACAGATTAAGTTCGGAGACGTAGCTCGATCAAGAAGATGGAGACCGTGTAAATGGAGAGAGATTGTTCCCATTAGCGGATCGTTCAAAAAGTAGGGCATAGAACAAGTAATTCGCAACGAGGCGAGGGATTTATTTTACTTGCACAGCAAGTTGTTAGTGCAGCGATCTGCAAACGGGGTGAGACTGTGTGTAGGAAGGAACTGCAGATGCTGGTTTAAACCGAAATATATTAACAATTGGCGTAAAAAGTTGCAAATGGTGTTAAACAAAGGTTTGGCGTTAAAAGGTAGCGAATGAAAAAGGCGGAAGGTGTCTGAAAGGCTACATGAGCAGGTGTGTAGAGAAGCCACTACGAGCTTCTCAGCTGTATTTTTAAGCTACTCGTGGTTTATTGCAGAATTTATAACCGCAAAATAGAAATGAAGCTGTAAAATTTCACATAGCATAAAGAGCAGCCAATGAAATGATTTCCAATCTGACCAATTGCATCCCATGCAACATCCCTGTTTGTCTGAAGAAGCGTCAACCATTCCTTCTCTCCATCCGGTGCTGCCTGCCCCGCTGAGTTACTCCAGCATTTAGCGTCTCTCTATGGTGAGAATAACTGAATTATCCTAACACAGAGCTAGTACAAGTTTGACGGACCGAAAGGCTTGCTTCTGTGTCGTAGTTATCGCTGAGTCCGGGATTTACACTTCAAGTTTGCATCTGTTTAATGATGTGGGAATAATATTTCCAATATACATGGTCATATCAAAATAGAGCATTGATGTATTTTACCTTCAAATTAGTTGTTCTAAATATCACGCATTGTGTATACGTTTAGTGTATTCAATTCAAATTATTTTAAAACCGAGTGAGAAATTCTGGATACGCTAAACGGATTCTGCAGCATCTAGAGATCTCTAACCAGCTGTTTCAGCTGCGGTTTGGCGACTGTTTTCGATTTTATTTCTTGTTCGCATTTACAACTGAGACTTTCGCTGATCTTTCCAGGCAATAATCGTGGCAAAATTGTGGGAGAATCGACTTTAAATGCCCTCACCCCAATTTGGGGCAGTTATTAAAAGCAATCTTAAATTGGCGAAATTGAGGAAACTGAACATTTATGGTACTAAAACTAGATTTCAGTACGTGTTGTTAACATTTGTGGAATAGAATGTAACATGACTTAAATTATAAATATGAACCGAAAATGTAAACATTTACTGTCCCATATAACTTGTTTAATTATTTGATTAATAGCTTAGAATATTGTTCATGTTATAAATATGAATCGAAACATTAAGAGTGTAAGTTTCTTGTCCCATGTGATCTGATTTTTGTTATTAGCTTATGGCGAATGGTTTAGCAATTGACGTCAAATGTTCCAATAGATGTTACACACTGGTTTGGCGTTAAAGGGTAGTGAATGAAAAGGCGGAAGTGACCAGGTGGGAGCAGGCTACGGCAGCAGGTGTTTAGAGAAGTCACTGCTAGCTTCTCAGCTGTGTTTTTTAAGCTGCTCGTGGTTTATTGCAGATTTATAACCGTAAAATAAAAATGAAGCTGTCACCTTCCACATCGCATAAAGAGCAGCCAATGAAATGATTTACAATCTCTCCAATTACTTCCCACACAACATCCCTATTTGTCTGAAGCAGGGTCTCAACCCGAAACGTCACCCATTCCTTCTCTGCAGAGATGCGATCTGTCCCCATGATTTGCTCTCGCATTTTATGTAAATCTTCGGTGTAAACTAGCATCTGCAGTTCCTTCCTACACATCACTGTTTACAATTTCTAATTCCGGCGTTATGTTAAAAGCGAAAGAAAGAACTGCAGATGCTGGTTTAAATCGAAGACTGAAGAAGGGTCTCGACCCGAAACGTCACCCATTCATTCTCTCCGGAGAAGCCGCATGTCCCGCTGAGTTACTCCAGCATGTTCTGTCTACTTTCGGTGTAAACCAGCATCTGCAGTTCCTTTGTGTAAGGAAAAAACTGCAGATGCTGGTTTACATCGAAAGTAGACACAAAATGCTGGAATAACTCAGCGGGTGAGGCAGCATTTCTGGAGAGAAGGAATGGACGACATTTCGGGTCGAGACCCTTCTTTAGACTGATCCGTCTGAAGAAGGGTCTCGACTCGAAACGTCGACCATTCATTCTCTCCAGAGATGCTGCCTCACCCGCTGAGTTACTCCAGCATTTTGTGTATCTGCAGTTCCTTCCGACACGTAATAATATAATGGTTTGGGCAGAAATTATTCAATCTCGTGTATTTTATCGTTCTTATACCATCCCGCTCCCGCTCGCACGACTAGTTTTCATGAAGCTCAAACGTAATGCAACTCTCGGTAAACAAGCGGATATTTCTAGCGCTGCAGTGCCGGATGGATGGGCGAGTGGTGGAGAAGTTGTAGCAAATATGTTTGCAGCGAGTCCCAGGACGGTCATGTGGCGAATTCGACGGTTCAAGCAACCTGCAATTGTTTGGTAAAATCTAGGCCAAATAAAATATTGGCAACGGTAACAAAAACATGGGCGTTATAGAAATCTGAACTAAACATGATAGAAACATAGAAAATAGGTGCAGGAGTAGGCCATTCGGCCCTTCGAGCCTGCACCGCCATTCAATATGATCATGGCTGACTGGTGTTTCAAGAGAATTGTTAGAAATAGTAAAACAAATTTCCTTCTCCTTTTTACTACAATTCAAAAGGAAGGGAAGGGTTGAAAGTTGACAGAGGTAAAGTGATGGAAGGTGGAAAATAGAACATGTGATGGAGTGAGAGCAGAACCTACATTATGCAAACAAATAAGTCTCACTGTGAATGAACACAAAATGCTGGAGTAACTCAGTTGGTCAGAGCATATCTAGAGAAAAGGAATAGGTGAAGTTTTGGGTTGAGACCCTTCTTTAGACTGAGAATCAGGGGTACATCTCACCGTGGTCTGCTTTGTTTTACCTAATCTGAACAGCCTGCTTGCTGATTAAAGGTAGTGAATAACATCATATTGATGACGCTGTCTTGCTAGGATATACAGAATAGAACTTAAGATTAACCTTTGAATGCAGAAAGCTGAATTGAATCCATACTACTCGTGTGTTAGGTTTTGTTAGAAATGTATCTAATTTAAGGTTGTGCTTCAGGAAGGAATGCAATGCAATTGAAGCCACAAATTAAGGGTGCTGTTTGTGTTTATTTGACAAGGTGAGAGACACTAGAGCAAATTTCATTTCAAAATCTAGTTCATGCTCAGGGCCAAAACATTTTGATGCAAAAAAACTGGTGACTGCATTGATTAAAATAAATGAAAAATTGTTTGGTGAAGATGAGGCAAGTCAGTTTGAGCGGATACCTTGTTAAGACAGAGATAGCAAATTATTTTCTCTATGCTGTAAAATTCAAAACCTTGTCATCTTCCTGACAAATGGTTGCCTTTGGAGTCACAAAAACAACATAGGTTGAACCCTGCAGGATTAGTATAACATTTATATAAATCACGAGGGCAAACTAGTCTGCCCTTAGCAGTCCGAACCAACTTGTGCTCCTGGTTATAGCATGAGCAATTGAACTGAACTGAGTTCCTGAATTTGATTTCTGGTCAGACTATTCACACAAAGAGTGGTGGGTATATGGAACAAGCTGCCAGAAGAGGTAGTTGAGGCTGGAACTATCCCAAAGTTTAAGGAAGTTAGACAGGTCCATGAATAGGACAGGTTTGGAGGGATATGGACCAAAGGCAGGTGGGACCAGTGTAGCTGGGATATGTTTACTCCGACTATATGTTTTTTTTTCTCTTCTGTTAATTTTTGTAAGGTGTCCTTGAGACTTTGAAAGGCGCCCGAAAATAAAATTTATTATATTATTATTATATGTTGGCTGGTGTGGGCAGGTTGGGCCGAAGGCCCATGTTGTATCATTCTATGACTCTATGACTATTGTTTCTGATTGTCCACATTGCATTACTCTATGACTCTTGTTTTTGGTTGTCCATGAGTAAACCATAAGTTGAACATGTTTAAAAGAGTAGATCCTTTTATTTACAATTTGAACCATTTTATGCAGGCCGCAATACAGAATGGAACAAGCCTGACTATCGAGGTAAGGAGCGTTACTGCCTGGTGAGAATTTTAACAAGCGCTATATAACAGCATTGATTTAATTCTTGCTGCAAATATCAAGGCAAAATTTCCCTTATTAGAATTGTAAAACTGATAACAACACTGCCTCTCATTATATATCATGTTCAATTTTCTTTTTGCTGATCAAAGGAAAGATGGACAAGGTTTCAAGATTCGATTTATTGCCAAAGCGGGTTTTATACCCAGTAGTATTTTTGTTTTTTTCAGGATTAACTTAATTCACATAAAGCTGGAGAAATAGAGAAAATATAATTTCTTGCCACTAATATAGAACATTTTGAGTTATTTTTGCTATACACCTAGGCATGTGAAATGTTCCATCACCCCTGCCTTGTGCTTTTAGATGGTGGCCAGACCTTGGGCTGTCAAGAGATGAGTCACTAACCACCAAAATGATCGTATTTTGTCGCCACTGTATTTGTGGCGTGCCCAGTTGAGTTTCTAATCAATTACTGAGTTCCCCAAGATGTTGATGGTGGGGGATTCGGCAATGGCAATACGGTATAAGTGGCTAGAATGTTGTTGCACTTGGTCATTGCTGGCATTTGGAACACAAACATTACATGCCATTTATTAGCACATGCCTGAATGTTTAGGTCATATTGTGTTGAATCATGCGATGTTTAATTTGCTGATGTTCTACAAGCGAAAGTGCATGATGATCAATGAGTGTGAATATCCCCGCTTCTGCACAAACTGAAAATCCGAAATAAAACAGAAATCTGAAAACATTTAGCCATTAGGTCGTGCCTGTGGAAAGTGAAACCGTTAACGTTTCAGGTGAAGACCCTCCGTATAAACTGGAAAAGAGGAATAGCAAGTTGCTGTTAAGATGGAAAGAGTAATGGCTAAGATAAAGATGATAGGATAAAGGTAGGGTTGCTAACGAACAATTGTGATTGATGGTAACATGAATCACTAAGTAAGATCTATAATATAACTTCATGATGTAAGTCTGAAGAAGGGTTTCGGCCCAAAACGTTGCCTATTTCCTTCGCTCCATAGATGCTGCTGCACCCGCTGAGTTTCTCCAGCATTTTTGTGTACCAGTGATTGATGTGTTATTGGCAACAGTTAGAAAAAGCAGAGAGAGCAGCATAAATTGTTGCGTTATGCTGGGCCACCAGTCGTGCCTAGCATGACGGGCTTTGCTAATGGGCAGAGGAAAAACTGGGCCAATATCTGATGGATGTTTCATAGCAGAAATGGCCAGATCTGGATGTCAGAAAGCAATTTATCTGGCTGCAACATATTCACAATTGAGGTGCCTTCCCTTCTTCCATGATTGACTGAGCGCTAGAATGCATCTCGCTTATTTCCTGCACCTTTTACATTGGCCCTTGTTGTAACAATGCATGAGGCCATAGGATAGCATGGGAATGGGATGGAACATTAAAACAGCAGGTAACTGGAAGCTAGGTCACTTCTACAGACTAAGCTTAGGTGCTTCGCAAAACAGTCACCTGAAGTGCGTTTGGTTTCTTCCAATGAATGCACTGCATTTGCACTGCGTTCATAATGCGGTCTTCCTGAGATGGTGGAAAGAATGAAACAAAAGGTGCTGCATCTCTTGTGATGCATGGGGAAAAGTTATATAAGGAGCAGAGTACTTAGTGTGGACAAGCAGACCATAGAATCACCTAGAGCTCTCTTCATAATGCTTAGCGACTAGGGGCAATATGTGACCGGTGAAATCTTGTTGGAACCAAAGATCCTATTGGATTTTTGGTTGGAACTGTTGGAAATCGTGAAGGATGAACCATTGAATACAAAGGCTGGTAGGGTGGAGAGTGAGGACCAGGGAATTCTATCCTTTCTCTGCCTAGGAGGAGAAAGTTCATCCCCGGCAGTACAAACAGCTATTGCTTATTTATAGGTATTGTATACACTGGCAGCTGTAATCGGTAGACGTACCTCAAATAATTTGGGATGCTTTGAAGAGGCCTAATAAGAGCTTGTGTCACATCACTGTCTGTTATGAGAGTCCTTTTCCAACTAAATTCCCCTGGAGCTGCAATAATGATGATGAAGAATGTTTTGTTTAATTTGACATGACTTAGTTTGGAAGACAATAACCAAATTGAATTTAGTTCAATATTCAATTTAGCATTCAAGACAGCTGTACAAAATTAGGGATGTAACTTAATACACCAACAGGTACAAGTAGAACATGTCCTTCCATCAACGATAAAAGATTGAATAGAGGTTTTATTGAATTGTTTTTCTTGTGTGTTCATTAATCAGATTGAGGAAATTGACAACAGAACGATACTCCATATCCAAAACTGCTTGGACTATTCCTTCAACCTTGAAAGTGTGGTAGAGATCCAGGGCTTGAGGCTGTCAGAGGATACGCATTGAATCAACTGCAGGATCACCATCTTGAGAGGTATGGGACACTTCATAAAATACTGGTAGAAAACATGATTGCTGCTGAGCTCCTGGCATTAAATCTCACCAGTCAGGAGCAGTGGCTGTAGACTGAACATATTATAGATCTTACTTAGTGATTCATGTTACCATCGAGTGAACTTAAAAAAATATTTTCCCTCACTTTTGCATTCCCACTGGCAGGGACTGTTGGCTGGGTCCACACATATAAACAAAGTACCACCAAGAAACCAAATCAACCTAACCGATTGATGCCGAGTTTTTCCTCCTAATTTGTATTGACTTTAAATTTTACCAGGGCATCTTGATGCGACATTTGGTCAAGTGCTGTCTTGACGCCAAAGGCAATCTCTCACAACTCATCTGGGTAATTCAATCCCTTTGTCCATCTATCAATTGGGGAATGGAAGCCCAGAGCGGTGTGGCCTAGCACAGATTGACCTTCCGTGAACAAGTCAATGGGTGAGTAAGCAACAAACTGCTGGTGGAACTCAGTGGGACAAACAGAACTGCTTGACTGTGTTCTCAACAACATCCCACTGTTATAGTGAGCAGTTGTAAAGTATTGAATTTGGATTGTGGTTGAGGCTGAAGAATCTTTGCTATTTCTGTTGTATTCATTTGCTGCCTGATGTCATATGAAATTCAATTGGCTTAACTGTCTTTTGATGCGAGGATGCAGAAAATAACCAATCACACGGTAGCGTTGTGGTTAAATGACTGTGTGGGTAATTGAAAGGTTGGATTTGTGACCTAGAATTATGTATTTGTTTCCTACCACAGTATCAAATATGCAGGGAAAAGCTTGTTGATAATGGTGACCTTTAGATTAAATCGTTTTGAAAACCTACCCAGTTCTTGGATGAGCCTCTGAATTGTGTATTGGCAATATAGTCAGTTGATTGATCTCCCATGTACTCTAAGCATTCAGTCTGAAGATGGTCCCCAACTCGAAACATCACCTATCATGTTCTCCATAGATGCTGCTTGACCAGCTGAGTTATTCCAGCATTTTGTGTCCATTTGTGAAAACCAGCATCTGCAGTTCTTTGAACACTTCTACCCTGAACGCTCCTTCCAGCAACTGCTCCGTTGCTGCAGTTTCTGTTATCCTCACAATACAGTTCAGAATATGTCTCTCACTACACTGGCAGCAATATTCAAACCCCTGACAAGGTACATCATCACCTGCAGGTTCTCATCAAAGTTGTAGATCATCCTAACATGGAAGTATATTGACATTCCTTCCATGGAACAATCCTTCCTTCACTGGAGATGAATCCAGGAACTCTCTGCCCTACATCTGTGTAGGATTTCAAGTTAAAGGGTATCCTCAATGTGAACCTGGAGTTTTTCTCCACATTTCAGAAGTAGCCATCTGTATGGACTAAATCAGCGTTTATCCATCCACCACATGCAGTCTAGGGCCAATCACACAGCACAGTCTTCACTAATGAAGATGTGCCAAAATTGGGGGTGGGAGCTGTTGGGCACAGCTGTGTTGAGGTGATCGATGCAATGGCAATAAATAGATTAGGATCATTATTTCTTCTCCTCAGTGCTTTTTTTCATTTCCTGTATTGGTCAATCTGAAAGCCGTGACGTTCAGGGCTGTGTTATTTTGGACAGGTGCCTTCATGGTGTTTCCAGGATTTGTTGTGCTACAGAACAAACCCTGGCAACACAATGAAGGCACCGGTCCAAAATGCTTTCTGAACTTGGGCATACTCCGTGCTGCTTCGAACCCAGTTGGAATACATCTGCTGGTGGTGTATTTGTTCCTGAAGGTATCCTTTGCTGGTTTTAATCTGATGTCATGAGATTTTATGGGACCAGAGTAGAGTCTCAAAGCCACAGCATTCTGACTTTATCTGACTGCTGCAATGTACAGTGTCTCAACAGTGGGATTCTGTACATATGGCAATGTCTATAACCTCATCTTCTGCATCTAGTGTTCCCGATTTGGCCTCCTGTAAATCGACAAGACTAAATGTAGACTCCACTTCTGGCTTCACAACTCTTCTATCCTTATCGCACAACCTGTTCTTTTCATTACTGGCCTTTGTTCAATCATCTGCCTTTCAAAATCCCCCCCTCACCTCTATCTACCCATCACTTGCCAGGGTGTGTCCTGCCCCTCCTATCTTGTAGCTTTCTCCCTCCACACCACCACATTCAGTCTGAAGAAACGTCCTGACCTGAAACATTACTTATCCATGTTCTCCAGAAATACTTCCTGACCTGAGTTAACGCAGCACTTTTTTTGTATCATTTGTCTTTTTTTGTAAAGCAACACCTGCAGTTCCTTGTTTCAACAATATCATACTGTTGTCTCCCTCAATTTTGGTCTCCCCCTCATTAAGAGGAATTGTGCAGAATTGGTTGAGCTTTGACAGTGTGGTGCTTGGATAAATGCTGGGTCATCCATTTAGTTTTGTTTCCCTTCTAGCAGTTTTGCTATAAAGGTTATCATGGACCATTTCCAGGCATTGGCATGGATCTGGAATGGTATAGTACAGTCAAGGTAAGGACTGCCGATCCCTTCCTGAGTATGGATATTAGTGAAGTTGTGGCAATAAACTTCACAATGAAGTAGCTGTAAGAAAAAGTGTAAAATTAGTTTTTACAATTAACCTGGATATAAATTGTTGGGATTTGAATTTGTTAGTCCACATCATTAGTCTTGAAGTCTGTTACTCGATCAGTAAAATGAAACATTGCACTATTGTAACAAAGAAAACGGATCTTTTAGGCTTATTTGAAATGTCACCTTCCTGTATGATATTTTTTCCCCCTCAAGTCACTGTCACAGAAATCTTTCTGTCAGAAAATATGTTTTGTCAAAGTAACTGATTTAAAGACTGGCATCAAATTGGTGCAAAAGTGCAGAAAGGAGCTATGTTGAAATGCTCCTCATTCCACCATAACTAATCCAAACCTTTGCTTCCACAATCGGGAAGGACATGAGAACCCCGCAAGCTTCTTTCAAGTTTCTCATGAACTTGTCTTCAAATGTAGTTTGTTTCCGTCATGACTGGGTGTTCTGGGATTATGCCTCAATCGATAGCAATGTATGGCTACTTGTGCCACACGAATGGCAGTGGTTCAGGAAGACACCTTCCTGGACAGCTAGGATGTGCAGTAAATGCTGACCTTGACAGTAATGTCCACAATCTGTGATTTAAACCATTTAATCATAACGTATTATGTGCATAAAGAATACCTAAAAGAATTAAACACTGAAAATCTCATGCCCAGAAATGCTGCCAAGTGCCAATACAACATGAAGTTTAAATGCGGTCACGGTGGCGCAGCGGTAGAGTTGCTGCCTTACAGCGAATGCAGCGCTGGAGACCCGGGTTCGATCCCAACTACGGGTGCTGTCTATATGGAGTTTGTGCATTCTCCCCGAGACCTGCGTGGGTTTTTATCAGAGATCTTCAGTTTTCTCCCACACTTCAAAGGCATACAGTTAATTGGCTTAGTAAATGTAAAAATTGTCCCTAGTGGGTTTAGGATAGTGTTAATGTGCAGGGATCGCTGGTCGTGGTGGATCTGGTGGGCCAAAGGGCCTGTTTCTGCCCTGTATCTCCAAACTAAATAGCAAATCATTGCCTCCTTGCATTTCCTTCATATACTGTGTATAAATGAATATCTTGAAGCACAAACTGTTCTCACTTTAAATGTGTCTTCAGATAAATGTGCTCTTGCGTGTTTTCATAGTCCAGAAATCAGCCACCCAGTAAGATCCCACAAATCCAAATTGGCCAGCACAGTAAAAGTCATGTGGCTAAGTGGTTTTAAAACATAGTAATTTGAGTACATTACAGTGTAATTTGTTGGCCAGAGAACTGTCCAAGTTCACCTTAAAAGCTTAAAGTGAACACCTCTCATGCATTTCAATGCATCTCAGTAATAAAGTGGGATTACCCCCTAGCAGGAGAGAACTAATGGATTTTTGAGAGATTTTAAATGGTATTAATGTCTCGATTATTTATAGCCCCATGGCTCACATGTTGCCTTGGTTTATGAACAATAAATGAATTGGAAACATAGAAAATAGGTGCAGTAGGCCATTCGGCCCTTCGAGCCTGCACCGCCATTCAATATGATCATGGCCCTTGGAATTATCCCAACTCAGTGCAGAGTTAAACTGATGGCAGGCCCTGTGACAGGGGTGCAACAAGCCTGAATGCTCATGGGTTAGGGACCTGAAAACTTTGTGCTGAGAGATTGTGTACAAGCATTGAGTATGGGGCCAGCCTCAACTGAACTAGCCTTAGTGGAATAACCTTAATGTAATGGGCAGGGCTAGCATGAAGAATAATCACATCTTGAGGATAACCATCAATGGAACTGCATCTCATCAATATTGAACACTTATCAAAAGTTAGAATTCTGGTCAATTATGCATGAACACATTCTGATTATTGCCACTTGGGGTAAGTTCCACGTCCATTCATTGTCTAGCATGCTGCGAAAATATAAAGTTCACTGCAGGGATAGATAAGGCACTAATTTAAGCCTGTGATTGATATTTGATACAACCCCAGTCTGTTGGATCAATTCATCACTGCCAGGTAAAAGTTGGTTTCTGCAGTTGGTGCAGGTCAAAGGAAGCTGCTCCTTTGGTCTCATTCATGCATTGTCTCCATTAGAAGATGCTCATTTTTGCATTAGATATAGATTGGATCTGGAACTATTGTAATGCTGTTCATGAATGAATAGACCATTAACACTCAGTGCCTGGGTTGCAGATGTAAAGTAGACATTTGTGGGGTATCAAAAAATAAGTGGAATATGTTCTGAGGGGGTATTTAAATCTAGAGGTGATTGAAGGCACCGAGATGTGGAGAAGGCAGAGGTATAGATTATCGACTAGTATGGGTGTTAAAGATTATAGGGAGAAGGCAGGAGAATGGGGTTAGGAGGGAGAGGTAGATCAGCCATGATTGAATGGTGGAGTAGACTTGATAGACCGAAAGGATTAATTCTGCTCCTATCACTTATGACCTCCTGACCTTATGAAGGACTAAACCTTGAAAGCAAATGCAAGTGTGTCTAAATGTAGAAATAAGGAAACCCAGATGTCGGTTTACATGTAAGCAGTGCTGAAGTAACTCAGCAGGTCATGCAGCATCTCTGGAGAACATGAGTGGGTGTTCGGCACCCGACCCAAACTGTCACCTATCCATGTTCTCCAAAGATGTTGCCTGACCCGCTGAGTTATTCCAGCAGATTGTACCTGCAAGTTTGAGTCTTCCATTTTTGATCTGAGAATAAAGCACTTGCATGTAAAGGACCCTTTGGGAAAGTGCTGCAAAATTTCAAACTAGAAATACCACTAAGAACATTTGCGCTATCTTTGCTCCTAGAAAGTAAAATTAATTTTCATGCACTGTACTTTGCTAGAGAAACACGGGGTGGATAAAGAGAAATATTTATCGGATGTTTCGGAGGACGTGAAACTATTAATTTATTATGTTGTGGATATATGGTACCAAAAGGGTTAAACCACCCAATATTTAACAGCCAGCGTGCACTCCGACTTGTTGACAAATACTGTGATAGGATTATCTTGCATTAAAAGATCTCAAAATCCACCTCAAAAAGCTGCCCCAGAGGATCAGCACACGGTAATCAATGCTGCACTCTGTTCTCTTCAGCCAAACACTGTTATTTGACCTAGTGCTACTGCGCTCTTTAAATTATTGTTTCTTCAAACCATGCCTTTCAGCGGGTTAAATCGGCTAAATGTCAACACGTTAGGCACCAAACACGATTTGTTCTGATTTCATTCTCTAGCAAAATTTAATTTGTTCTTTGCATTTTGCTGTTGCTGGCTTGATTTGTGTGCCTGATTTCCCCCTCACCTTGAACCTGTCCGTTTGAAAGCTGTTGGGCAGAGAGGTGAGAGCTTTGAGCTGGCACAACAGAAGGAATAGACCAAACCAGAGTGTGAAACATTTTGTGATTCTATTCACGTGCACCAGTTGCCCTTCCACAATTCAGATTGGAAGGTTGTGGATTTGGGGATTCTGCTCAGCAAGCTTTGGCACATTGGTGCAGTTGATCATTTATCACTGTTGCTTATGGTAACAGCGCGGCTACATATCACTGGGTTATGAGCTGGAACAATTTTCTCTGCCGTTCAAGGAACCTCCAGTTATTCTGAACTGTTGTTGAATTGTCCATACATTTCTGGTTCGATTCTGCATCGATTTCTTGCCCAACTATAGCAGGAAGAGTCCTGGCTGATTTCATTATCGATGGCTCTACTGGGTAAGCTAGGCTCCATACGCTTGAGTGCCGCTCTTTCAAAGAAGCATGAAAATTGAGTGCTCAAATAGATAACCTGAAACATTTGCTTATTTCATTGGTATTGGTGTGTGAGTTAAAGCCTTGCATTGTGCATTGTTAGCTGTAAAGTACATTTGTCTAAATATTGTGATGGGCACTTTATAATTAGAGGTTCTTTGTCTTTATGCAGTCTAGTCCCAAATGGAGGTAAGGCAGCTAGAATTGTGAATATCACTCTTGTCTTATCTCTACTCAACTCTCCCCTTGGGAAATGGCATGAAACAATTGTACACACTGATCACAATCCCTTCAGTTTAGAGTCTGATGAAGAGGACAATTGAACATTTAAAGTGTACCCCTGCTTTTCACTTTTAGTCAATTGTTGTCTTCATGTACTTTCGAGTTTAATTACAAATTTCCACTAATATGGTTTTCTTTCCTGCGCTCATTTTCTTGTCTTCATATCAATATAGAGTGCGAGGTTGAATGATTTTTGTATAAAGCATTGAAACCTAAGGTTCAAGGTGATTTAGACAAAATGGAGCTATGGCAAAATTGATGTTCATGTTTCCTGCTGAGGTCTTGTTCTGTTTAGGCCTTTAGGCCTTCATGTGACATTCCAGGGAGGGATGAGAAATACCATGCAAAGCTGTTCTATGCAGCTGGTGCTCCAGTGTGTTTTATCACCTATAGCTCCAAGTGTAATGTATGTTTATTGTGTGTTCATTTTGACATTGTAGCTCAAATATAAATGGCAAGGGTAGGCTAGGTATCAGCTGATCTGACCCCAGCTGCCTGTTTGATTTTTGGACTATAGAGGAAGCGATCTTAACATTAGTTATTTCCAACAACTCTGCATTCACAGTTCACTGAAACAGAATTCCAAAGGACTGCTGTCCTCTGAGAGATCCCTCATCTCCATCTTAAATAGTGGACTTGTATCTTAAGAATGCCCCCAGTTCTAAATTTGCCCCACGAAGCAAATCTTCACAGCAATTGCCTTGACTAGTCTCTCTAAGATTCCTTAAGCCCACTTAAACCAAATTTCCCATTAACTTTCCTTTCCTGATGCGATGGTATCAAATTTCACAATATATCTATGGTGCAACTTGTTCTATAAGATGAAGGTACCATATAAATGTAAGTATTAAAAGTATTGCTGCATCATAAAAGTAAGAAATTAGGAATTGTCTTTTCTGAGAGAAATTAGAAATGTGGTATTCTCTGCCTTGAGGCTGCAGCTTTGGGTGCAATTAGCTCCATTTCAGGTTGCAGTTAAAAGATAGATGCACAGAGATTTTGTAACCAAGGTAAACTATTTAGATAAACCCTTAGAATGGTACATTGAGGCACGGAATGCCCCCCTGGTTAATACCTGGGAATGGGGATTTGGGCATCAGTCAGTGGTATTCTCATTTTGCTTGTTTCCTTAGATGGATTCTACTTCAATTATGAGCCAGCATTTGAAGTGTTAAACCTTCCCATGTCTTTAGGCTGATGCTGTTCAAGCGAATGCTGTATTCACCTATCAGCTGTGATATGGAAAGACTGCGTGGCTTTTGTGCTGTGAGAGCAGCTGTGTATTCAGAAATGGTGGAAGCAATAGATATCTGGTAAAGACTTCTTGCAGTGATCCTCAATATAACTGGACATCTTCCAGATTATCCAGGAGCACATGCAGGAGTAACCCGATTAGGATGGAAAATTTGTCAGGAAGGATTTGGTTTTTATTGATAGATATGGATCTTGGGTGAAATCTATTTGCCCCAGTTTTGCAATGTCAATGGTGCTGTGGCTACGGTGTCAAGGTAGTTATCTTGAGCCCTGGGCAACTATTCTGCTCACTTGTGTAAATGGCATCACAGCATTTGTGGGATTTAAATTCAGTCAATTCTTAAATATCTGCATTGAAATAACTGACTCAGCAAACATATCGTGATCACTAGTCTTTAGTCTTGACAGCTCTGCCTTAAAGACTCTAAACTTATAGGCTAAATTGCCTGTTACTGACATGTAAAATGTCCCAACAAGCCATCAGTTGATCAAATCTCTGCAATAAAGAATAAAGTGGTGCCCAGACCTCCTTAAAACAGACTATCTAACACTTCCTAGTCCTGATGAAACAGTAACTGTCCAGCTAACTAAAACAGTAGCTGTCCAGCCAACCCACTCCTCCTACAGCTGGGCCAACTTGGAATGCCAAGGCAGATGCAAACACTTCTGCAAACCATTAGAAGGCAGCAAAATTGGACAGCAGCTGGATCTCCTCCACCACACGTACACAGAGACCTTCAGCATATCATGAGATTCCATAGTTTTCATCAACGGCCCACTTTTAAGCCCCCAGGTAAGGTATAACTCGCACTCAACGTTCTCTTCATCCTGCTTTTCTTGCTGAGGACCATGCTGCTTCTAAAGCTCCAGCAACATTCATGTTAAATGACAACGTATGTGACAGCCAGGTCTCCTGTGGCCTCAGTATATAGACCATGCGAGCAGAAAGGTCAGCAAAACTGAAGGGCCAGAAAGTCACAATGAGATACAGTTCCTCCTAGGCTGTGGGTACTGAGGCCAATTGTAGTTGAGCATGGACACCAGCTAACCTTTGCCTGGGAGCTTTGAACATTGGGCATTCAGCTCCCGTGGGATCATTGTCAATATTGTGAATTTAGTTCCATTTACCACAAAGTGGCATTTTAAGTAAAATGCTATGTTATCTCTGTTCTTGCTATTCATGTGGCCCACTGGCGTGGAATACCTTCCCTTATTTTTTTGAGGGGCGTCTCCACCACACCCTACCCACCTTATGTCCAGCAGCAGAAGGACCCTAGACTGTGGTCCTCCCCCACAGGTCCTTGGTGTTGGCTGCACCAAGCTTCAGTGTGTCCCTCAGCAGGTACTCCTACAGTCTGCAGCCGGGCCAGTTTGCAATTGTCTTCATGTCTGTTATTCCTTCAGCGATTCTTCCGTGCACTTGTGCCTCATTGCTCTTTACCATCATTAGCTGAACCATTTTATGGCAGAGGTGAGGTTGCTAGGATAAAGTAATTTGCATTTCCGCTTGATGGAAGCTTGTTTGCTATAGATTGTGCCGTTTGTTTACTGAAACCCATTCTTTAGTTCCAGCTTTCCAAAGTTGAATTGCCCTGTGACATTTACTACCTTGTTCAGTAGTGTACCTTCAACTACTTTCTGTGCTAGTTGATGGTAATGGCTGCATTGATTGGGGCAGTCATTTGGCAGTACCAATGCTTGAATATGTGCAACTGACCAGATGCAATGTTTCTGAATCTCTAAACTGACTGGCAGACTACTTTGCTGTAATTGTCACTGATTGTCAGAAGACGTGAAGGTGTTGTTAACTGGATTTGGAACTCTTAGCATTAATCAATGCTGAGTCCTGGCACTTGAAAACCTGCACAGTGAGAGTAGTTTAGTCATTTTTATATAGATTGCAAGGAATGCCATGTTTTAAAATCGCCTGCCATTAGGTTCGTGTGAGAGAAATGGGCCTCAAAGGATAATTTTGCTGTTTTTCTTACCCAAATTGACCTTGAATCTGTTTTGCAGCAAGACAACCTAAAATGTAGCAAGTTTCCACTAATGTGCTCTTATTTGTGCAGCTAGAGTTGAAAGCTTTGACTCGGCCCAAACAAATAATTTAGCCCAGGTCATTCTTTCACCAAAAAAAATCACATTCGCCAAGAAAACATTAGACACATTGAGCAGGGATGTGATGAGAAAAAAATAGGTTTGAATTTATACGACACATTTATATGCCTGCCTTTGGCCACACTAACCACCTTTACCCAGGATTTTAAACACAAGATCTCTTAAACAAGTTAAATCAGCCAGTTAATCAGAGAAGAATGTTAAACAAAAAAATGGGACCTTTTAACTCTTATTATTCGCTGGCATGGCAGTTGAGATTGTCCACATGCCCTGGCATAAAACTTTAAACCTCTAACCTGTCTTGAGTCACAGTGCCACTGAATAAGTCGAGCAGATACAGCAGACAAGACATGTGGGTACCAAGTAGGAATGATGGGAGATTTGGAGATCATCAGACAGGGAGCACCTAAGTGAGAGAAAGGGAGGTTGGATAGTATCAGGATGGGGTCTGATTTCATGGGGGGCTACTTTGGACCAGATCAGGAAAAGACAATGTGGGATATGGAGGACCTTGGAGTGAAGGAGGACTTACCTGAAAGTCATCAGACACCTAATCAGGAGTCAACACTCCAGGAAAGGCTTGCTTTGATGTAAATGAGTGGCAGTGCTCACTGGTCTGACCACTAATGCATTAACCAAATCTTGTGCATGGTCAAGATGTGCATTGTAGCCATGGCAATAGCCTCTGTGTTAAAAGCAGATCACATGCAGGGAGAAGTGAGATCACATTTATGTATTGGTGCTACCTGTACTCGTAGGACATGACCAAATTTTAAACATTGAGGGATAGATACAATTTATCCGTATGGTGTACAGTTCAATTGCCCTTTTTCTAGCCAATAACTTTTTTCTCCTTTGCACCCAAAACTTTTTTTGATCATCCAGGGTAATGAGGAAAGTCTGGACCTTCTGAAACAGTGAGTACCCTGTGGATCAAATCCAATTGACTTGTCTGCAGGTTTTTCCAATCCTGATGCAGGGTTTTGATCGATAACATCAATAATTCCTTTCTCCCCCACAGATGCTGCTCAACCTGCTCGGTTTCTTCAGCGGTTTATTTTACTGGCATTATTTTCCGAGAAATCCGTGCTCTAGAGGTAAAATTTGCAGCTGCAACTTAAAATAATCTTATCACTATAAAGCATAGAAATGCCTGTTATTTTTCGCAGCTGTGGCTCTGTTGGCACAGCTGTT
Source organism: Amblyraja radiata (assembly GCF_010909765.2). Classification (NCBI taxonomy): domain Eukaryota; kingdom Metazoa; phylum Chordata; class Chondrichthyes; order Rajiformes; family Rajidae; genus Amblyraja; species Amblyraja radiata. The sequence continues at coordinate 16,328,421 of NC_045984.1, forward strand.
TCACATGAGGTGCTTTAGGTCCTCTGTCTCAGATTGAGTGTAAAGATCTCATTGAAAATCTTTATGCCATCCTTAAAATAGAACTTTCTGGTTATCAAATTGTGGAAGATTGCTTTCAATAAATACTTTCCACATTAGAGCAGGCAATAAATCTTAAAATAGACACAAAGTGCCGGAGTAACTCAGCGGGACAGGCAGCATCTCTGTGGAGAAGGAATGGGTGATATTTCAGGTTGAGACCCTTCTTCTTCTTTGGTAAAGCACTTTGCGATGAATTCACTCGATGAAAGGAGCAGTGGAGATGCAAGTTTCTCCTTTTAGCACCATGCAATGGTGTCTTGTCAATCCTCACGTTACAACATTACTTATTGTTACTGTTATGTAAATTCTCGGCTCGGTATTGGAGGGGAATAGGATGGAAGAGTTGGCATCGGCATCCAATTCAGTATTGCCACGTGACCTTCTGCTGGGTCTTTTTTTGAAAAGTCACATTTTTATTTAAAGAATGTGACTTGTAAGGAAGTGACTTGTAATGGATTAATTGATAAGCAAAGGGCAACATTTTGGCAGAGGTAGTTTGGAATGCAGAGTTGACGTTAGTCAGATCAACCAGGATATTAATTATGGAGCAGGCTTGAGGAACAGAGTATATTTTCATAGTGCCAGGTCTGAACTGATTGCTTTTACAGATGCATTTTATTCTGTTGGCATGCCCAATCAGTCCTAAGATGAGGTGTAGTTGAGAGTATTTAGGCAGGAGTTTGTAATGAGACGTGAGAATATAAATGTTTGAATTTCTGACCTAATTAATTCCATTCTTTAATACCACTTCATCTAAAGATTATACAATCCATCTGCTGAATAATAGGGAGATTGATGTCTGTAATTCATGCTTGATGCCAAGCCCGAGACTGAGCTGGGTTTGAAGGAGCAGCTTAAAGTTGATGGATGTTGTAGAGAGAAACTCGAAGAAATTCCAGAGCTTTGGAATATGAAAACTCGAAGAATGAATGCCAGTCTTGAACAAATTAGTTACACAAAGGCGAGAATAATAATAATAATAATAATAATAACTTTATTTATAAAGCACTTTAAACAACTACAGTTGCCACAAAGTGCTGTACATGAGAAATCATGAACAAAAAGCTATTACAAACAATTAAAAACCATTAAAAACCGTACAACGAAGGACTATAAAAAACACACTAAAAATTAAAAGACATTAAAAGCACTAAAAACAGGAGCAATGCCTCAGCCAGTGTCGAAAGCCAAAGAATAAAAATATGTTTTTAGGGAGGATTTGAAGATGGACAGTGAGGGGGCCTGTCTGATGTGCAACGGCAAGGTGTTCCAGAGTGCCGGAGCAGCAACAGAAAAGGCTCTATCCCCTCTGAGCTTCCGCTTAGACCTTGGTACCTCAAGGAGCAGCTGATCAGCTGACCTGAGGCACCGGGCAGGAGCATATAGGTGGAGCAGCTCAGAGAGGTAAGGCGGGGCGAGCCCATTCAATGATTTAAAAACAAATAAAAGAATTTTGAAATGAACTCGAAAGTGCACTGGAAGCCAGTGTAGGGAGGCCAAAATTGGCGTAATGTGCTCCCTCTTTCGAGTTCCAGTCAAAAGGCGAGCGGCAGCATTTTGAACAAGCTGGAGACGAGCCAATGAAGCTCGTGCGACTCCAGAGTAGAGTGCGTTACAGTAATCCAGCCTAGATGTAATAAAGGCATGGATTACTGTTTCAAAATGCTCCCGCTCGAGAATGGGCTTCACCTTTGCCAGCTTCCTTAGAATGGAGGAACTGTGTTTTTGGTAAGGAGGAGGGTACAGAAATATAGATTGCAAGGAGAGGAGAGGCGAGGCCAAGGAGTAAGTTAAGTTATTTAATGTCGCATTGGTGCCAGGAGCCAGTGTAGTTCAGCAACCCAGGGGTACTAGTGAATGAAGCCCTGTGAGTTTAAGGGCAGAGTTTTGGTGCATTTGAGTCTATTGAGAGTGAATGATAAACCAGACACACAAGCAATAGGGATTGGAGGAGCTGCGAGGGATATGGACCAAGTGCGGGCGAATGAGACTGGCCCAGAATGAAAGCTTGGTTGGTGTGAAAAAGTTGGGCCAAAGAACCTGTTTCTGTGATTCACAGCACCTACAGCACTGCAGTAGTCACCTGTGGAAACTTTAAAGAACACAGTAGTGGGTTAAAGGCATTGGTTAACAATAGATGTTCTGACAGGTGAGTTAGTTATTGTTTTGCAGATACAATTGGCTGGCATTAACGATTGAGAGTATGTGGGTTTGGAATAAATGATTCAATAAAACACCAACGCTGAACATTCTCTCTCTCTCTCTCTCTCTCTCTCTTTCTCCCTCGACTTTTCCCATTATTTGTATATATTTACAACAATTCACTATGTTGGCTGAAACTACTGAGAAGGATCTAAGTTCTGACTTATTCTACGTGATAAATATATATCCTCCATTTTCTGTATAAGCCGTGATAGAGATCATTTGCAAGTAATAATTTTAGCCTGACACTGCAGTGCTCGGAATAAATCATAGAGGCTTGGCAATGGTACAAGTCTCAACTAATGGACATTAGTTGGGTGCATATTAAATTGAAAGCTTATGCCCTATTTTACAGAACTATTCTACAAATTATAGATATACAGTTTAATTATGCATTGGATAGAAAAGGTTTGGAGGGATGTGGGCCAAACACTGGAACGAGTAGATGGGCAGCATGGGCAAGCCTGGTTCTGTGCTGTGCGGCTTAATGGCTTTATCTGTATGTTCCCCTTCCAGTAAATATAAGAAATCATGTGCCTTTTGAAGCATTCTGTCCTGGTCACACACATCCTCAGACCATCAAATTGTACAATTAGTTTGCTAGTTGTTTGAGGTTTTTCTGTGCTGCTAATGGCCGCCACATACATTTGGGTTCCTCGAGATTCTATTAATCTGAAAGGCATTTTGGGATAATAGGATATCAATGTTTTTCTTCCACACTTATCGATGAACTGTTCACCATTTTGCACAACTTGTTTGTCCATCCACAAAGCAAAACACTGCAGTTGCTGGAAATACTCAGAAGAAGCTCAGGCTGCATCTGTGGAGAGAGAAGGGGTTAATGTTGTGGGTAAATGACTGTAATAAACACCGTCTGTCTTTCTTTAAAAGCTCATCTATTTTTCTCTCTCCCCTATTGCAGTCTGATTGCTCAGTACTTCCGGCACTTTACCATCACCTCTTGTCACTACTCTTGCTAATCGTATGGTTTGCTTTCTTTGTGCTGGCTGAATGCCAGGCTGAGGAAATACAATTTCCTTTGGGTCAGGCGACAAAAGCTGTTGCCTGAAATCCTGGCCGTTTTGTTCCCGAAACTCAAAAGATAAGGCAGAGGTGTCTTTGTCACTTGGCGGGATGAAGAGTGAGGGCAAAGGGCTGAAATTATTTATTTACGGTGGAACAGGAAGCTGCTGAGATGAGAGGTGGCACTATAGGTGGTTCAAATTGCATCTTGAAAATGGCAAGATGCCAATCCCAGCCATCAACGGGTTACTCCAATTTGTATGACAGGGAACAATTGGGCAAACAGTAAAAAAAGCCTTGTGGCCCATAGTATTCATTGTTAACCGCATCAAAGAGACACTGAGTGACAATAAGCAAGTTTGGTATTCCGAAAAACGCAGGGAATCATAGGATTTGTTAAAGGTCATTTGTGATAAAGAATAAGCAAATTAAGCGCTGGCTGTGTAAACTGTGTATAAATTCTTATCTTTATTCATAATTTATGTGTAAAAATATATTTAATCTGAGGAATGGGGGTGCCAGGTAGTGGGAAAGCGGGGTGTAACTGCGAGAGAGAGAGAGGGGGGGGGGCAGATGCGAGTGGGAGACAGGGGGAGGGACTGGACCAGCGAAGAAGCATTCTCGGCAGCTGCACTGCTGCCCACGGCTGGAGATGTCCGGGGCAACTCCGAACCGACCCTAGACCGACTGGGCTCTGACCAAGAGCAGCGGCGACCCCAGGCCCACAGCCAGCGGGGAGAAGAACTTATTCAGCACCTTTACAACTGGAGACATGACTGGTGGCAGGAACATCAACACCATGGTACTGATCAGCAGTGGGTGAGTTTCTTCATCACAATGGATGCATTAAGGACCCACACAAATATTGTTTTATAAGCTAAAATATGTGTGTATGTAATTCAGTACAGCAGAGGTGAAAAACAATCTTCTTGAAGAGGGTATAAATGTTGTCTAAAGAAGCAGCCTGGGTAAAACACATTCCACTCCTTGGAGAGGATTATATTCAGGGATTTTTTAACATGCCCTAATTTACTAAATAATTAGGATGTGTATACTGGTGAATGTTCAGATTTCTTCATAAATTTATCCAGGCTTGGATTAAAATTAGATTGCTGTTAGTCCATCATAACATCGTTGCTATGTCACAGCTATTCTAGAGTTGAGAGTTCAAATTTCACAAATTTGAGATGTGCAATTAACTTTAAAGTCTTTTAAATCTGTGGATTTGTAGAATTGAAAATGACTTGATAAATTGTTATAAATACTGAACTAATGTGATTTGAGAGGGGAAGGGGCCAATACCTTGCCTGATATCACAAACACAGTTCACAAAATGTGGATCTTACTGCTAACAGTGCAACTTGGTTTGTGCAGTAAACTGATTTGTTAGTTTTGCTACATCCCAAAAACGAAAATTGAAATTGAATTTAATATGTCCATATGCAATTCATTTGCTATTTCAACTGAGATTTTAACTAAGTTTATCAATTTACACTTCTATGGCTCACTGTTAGTAATGCCATGGGGGATAAATTAGTTAATGCTGCACAATTGTGTTTTACACATTTCCAGGAGATCAGGGCAGATTTGTTTTTTATTGCTGAGGTTAATTATTACTATTTTGCCTAAAGGATGCTGCATTAATAGATAAAACAGAGGCTTGTTGTGCTAATCCATTATTGTGCATCTCGGTGAATAACAAGCAAAGGCAGCATGAACAGATGTCAGAAATGGCTTTAAATGATTTTGTTTGTATACTTTGTTTATCAGTGAGGAGACAGGATTTGAAAAGTTCAAAACTATCACCAGACTGTGACAGCAAGTGAAGAGAAGCTGTAATTGTCAACTTGCATTTGTAGTGAGATAGTGGGTCCCACCATTTTTTTTGTTTGCAGAATCCTGTTAAACATTCCCTATCATCAGGTATTCATAACCATGGCAAGATAGATCCGGCCTGCCATTTTGTTAACCAGTCTACTGACTTCCTACTGATTGACCCATGCTGTTCCCTGAGAATTCTACCCTGGAAACATAATTAAACAATGCTTAACAAGAGCATTACTGATAGAACATTGTTGCTTAGCTAAAGTCAACCCAGGTTAGAATTCCTCCAGAACTACTTCTGCTTCAAGTGTGCAGTGGTGGGGAAGTGAGAAACTCGGAAGAAAAATCCTCTAAAGAGCGTTAGCAAAGTGACAAGGAGAGTAACTTCAAAGGCCAAGTTTAATTAGGAGCAGTTGAAGGCCTTTGGATATCACCCTCATGCTCTGCCTGTTAGGGTCACTGTTCCAGTTTTCCTGATCATGTATAACATAATATTAGCGGGGGGAAAAAAGCCTTTCGGCAACCTCGAGCCGGTTCCACTATTTAACAAAATGAAGGCTGTTCATCTTCAAGCACTGTTTATTTTCATGTCCTATCCCCATCTGCCTTGATTCCTTTGCTATCCAGAAATCGATTATCTGATTTGAATAGTGATCCACAGGCCTCTGAGTGTCGAACAATTCCAAAGATTCACCATGCTCTGAGAAGAAATGTTGTATTAATTTAGTCCTAAATGACCTGCGTCTTATTTTGAAATGGTGACCCTTGCTTCAGGATTCCTGAACCAGGAGATCTTATCCCTGCATGTACATAGTCTATCCCCATGTTTCAATGAGACTTCTCATTCTTCTAACTCCAAGGTTTTTCTGCTTCATCTCTCCTCAAAGATAGACCAATGAGCCCATGAATTGGTGTAGAGGATTTCTGCATGATCCTCATCTCACGAGTAAATCTCTTTTTGTTTAAGGGGACCAGAATTGTACAGATTATTCCTGGAGTTGTCTCTATAATTGTAGCAAGACAGCTTTACTCTTGAACTTAACTCCTTTTGGTCATGAATGTTAATGCAAGAGCACATTGTACCAATTTCATGCCCGCTGAACCTCCTCCTTGAAATATAGAAAAAAAAACCCACAACGTACTGGTGTCAGGGGTTACGGGGAGAAGGCAGATGAATGGAGTTGGGAGGGAGAGAAAGATCAGCCATGATTGAATGGTGGAGCAGACTTGATGGGCTGAATGGCATTATTCTGCTCCTATCACTTATGAACTCAGTGGGTCAGGTAGCATTCCTGAAGAACATGGATAGGTGATGTTTCTGGTGGGAACCCTTCCTCGGAGTTCAGTGGATAATCTAATATTCCACATTGTTCCTGCTGCCAAATTGTTGCCCAATTGTCCAACTTCCATTGACGCTGTTTTGCTGCATCTTCCCTAATTATCTTCCAATCCTGCAAATTTGGAGATGTTACTTTTGGTCTTCTCTGGCCAAGTTATTGCTATAAATGGTGAACGCTTGTGATCTGTCAGCTGACCCCTATGGCACTCACTGGCCATAGGGTGATTTCACGAAAGGTCACTGGATCATAGATCCTCACCCACGTGACCGCAAAATGTAACTTAGAAACATAGAAACATAGAAATTAGGTGCAGGAGTAGGCCATTCGGCCCTTCGAGCCTGCACCGCCATTCAATATGATCATGGCTGATCATCCAACTCAGTATCCCGTACCTGCCTTCTCTCCATACCCTCTGATCCCCTTAGCCACAAGGGCCACATCTAACTCCCTCTTAAATATAGCTAAGTCAGCTACCATTGTCAGCTAACTGGGGTACAAACGTCACTTCCAGTACGTGTTATTGATGCTAGAAACGCGAACTTTCAAACCTGTTAAAAACCGCGAAAACGGCCCGTTTTTGAGCTGTAAATTACTGTGCCAGTCGGGGTGACCGTGAGACACAGTTATCTTACTTTAGAGTACACAAAAATGCTGGAGAAACCCAGCGGGTGCAGCAACATCTATGGAGCGAAGGAAATAGGCGACGTTTCGGGCCGAAACCCTTCCCTTCTCATCAAAACTAAGGCATTATTGATGTTTTGATGGAATGCAGTGAGCAAACGTGATAATTCCCGATATTTTCGATCTTTATATCTGCACGGCCAACAACTTCCGCTGTTATTTTCCCTTCAGCGCTCTCTTGTCTTTACCTTCGTTTTTCTTTATCTTCTGGACTCTAAAGTAAGATAACTGTGCCTCGCGGTCACCCCGACTGGCACAGTAATTTACAGCTCAAAAACGGGCCGTTTTCGCGGTTTTTAACAGGTTTGAAAGTTCGCGTTTCTAGCATCAATAACATGTACCGGAAGTGACGTTTGTACCCCAGTTAAATTTTGCGGTCACGTGGGTGAGGATCTATGATCCAGTGACCTTTCGTGAAATCACCCTATAGTCTTAATATTGCGCCTAAAGTTTGGCTTGATGGCTTGTAAACAAAAAACGCCCCAAGGGTAGAAGCAAGGAACTGCAGATACTAGTTTACGGGGGAAAAAAGACACAAAATACAGGAGTAACTCAGCGGGTCAGCCAGCATCGCTGGGAGAACATGAATAGGTGACAATTCGAATCGGGAACCTTCTTCAGACTTATTTGGGGTGGGGCGTTGAAGGAAACTAGAAGGTGGATAAATAAACAAGCCCCGTGGCTGGCCTGGATGTTGGGTGCCCTGGTCCACTTGTAAATTAATGCGAGTCCTCCCAAGTTTCGGGATTACTTTGTGATCAGATTTGTATCTTTATTTCGCACTAAGTTATAATATGTTGAACACATCTTGGCTAAAATAATGCGCGTAGTATTCTGATCTCGCCTGTTGGCGGGCTCGCTCTATACTGGAGCTTGACGTGCGTTCTCCGGGCTGGGCTGGGATGGGATGCGCGGCTTGCTGCGGAGATTTCTGCGGAAAGATGTTGTTTGGAGGGAAACGCTCATCGTTTCCTCGCAGCCTCGCCGGTGTGGGAAAGGCACAATACTATGTGCCTTGTGCCCGATGTGTTACCACCTGGGACACAGTGAGTGAAAGTTATTGCCTGTGGGCAGTGTCGGGGACCGGAGCAACTGAGAGGCTGATGTTCCCCGTGAGATCCTTATGTGGTTGTGTGAAGGGAGATCTGAACCTGTTTCTGATGAGAACCGTGAGTTTCATTCGGTCTCAACCCAGAGCTCCTCCTCTGACAGAACCATCATTTACAGAACCATCTCTCCCGACGTGAAAGCGAACCGAATTGGGACTCATCATTGGAACCATGGCAGGGTTGGGGCGGGTGCCCCTACCTCGCACGACATGCTTGCACCAAATGTCGCTAGTGGTTTCACTGAGCGGCACAAGACTTGGAGTTAAACTTGGACGCATCCGCCCTGTTCTTCAGACCTGCTATATTTTGGTTGAATTGCAGATTTTCCGCAGCTCGGATCTCAAGGAGTTAAAACTCAATCCAGTCTCTGCCTTGTTGCTGCAGAGATGACATTTATTTAATGTTTCGTAGGTATGTTTGGCACTGGCTTCGCCGTCTTTGTGAATGATTGCCTGGTCATAACCCTGTCAGTCTCAGGCGTAGGCAGTTTACCTGCTGACCCAGCGTGTTAGGGTACTCAGTGACAAGGTGCGAGGCATTTAATATCTCCTCCTTCGCCTTCCCTTTCACTGCCGCTACCTCTGCAACCTCTCATCTCTCCATTGTTGGTTTTGCTCCCCCCCCCGCTGGGTTTTTTTTCTTTCTCTCCCGCTTGTTCTCTCCGCCGCTCCCTCCATCTCGTTCGCCCTAACCCATTTATTATCCCTTTCTTTTTCTCTGGCTGCAGAGATGTAATCATTCGCGAAGACACATTTTACAAAGGATGTCCGCTCTCACCGCTACTGACAATGCCGGAGGAAAACTTTGGACAGCATGCTGGCTGGTGGAAGGTGTGAGACCACCTTGAAACGGCGCGGAGACAAGGTACTGAATGGTTCAATAAATGCCAACATTGGTTGGAGCTGTCGGGGTTGGATGGACTGGGCACTGCTTCTGTTTAAAATGGGTCCTGAATGGCGTTTGCCATTTGAAGTCAGGCTTCCAAGTTGGCTTGGGGAACATGAACCGACGAATATGGTCTGGAGTAACTCAGCAGGACAGGCAGCATCTTTGGATAGAAGGAATGGGTGACGTTTCAGGTCGAGACCCTTCTTCGGACTGAGAGTCAGGGGAGAGGGAGACACAAAGATAAGGAAGGGTAAGGTGTGAAAACGAGACATCAAAAGAGGTGAAGTTGAAGGAAAACGTAGAATGGATCATTGTCAGCTAGGAGAAGGTGAATGTACTGTGTTCTGATTCTAAGTCAATCCCTGGTTTTAGCAGTGCCAAGCTAGTTGACAGTTCACTGTGAGAGTGGGTGAATGATTGGCAAGGGCAAGGAATCTTTTGTTTGGCTGATCTCCTCAATGTGGGCAGCAGACAGGTTGCCAACCCCTGTAAGTGACTGTTCAATACAATTGCTTTCACTTTTCGGACCTGGTGTCACCCGTAATAGTTTTCGAGAGAAACATTTGAAATTGATTGATGGGGTCCGTTGACTGTCATTGACCCCGTGATCCTCCTTTTGATGTCTCCTGTCTTTCAATATTCAAAGAGTTTGACCTTTACTAGTGGTTAAAAACCACACGGGGGAGTTAGGAAACCTGCCAGAAAGAATGCAGATGCTCTTGCATTTGTATAACATACAACATGAGGGATGTTTCTAGTCCAAGCACCAGCATGCTGGGATCTGCAGTGCCATGATGATTTGAGCACAAACACAAACCCTTTGCAAGCACCAGATTGCATAGGATGATTTGGGCATCCTATGGGGCAAGGACGGAGTCATTCGGTCACAGATCATAGGTTCAAATCTTATTTGGTCTTTCGTAGGTATGTTTCGCACTGGCTTAGTCATGCCACCAAGCATAAACTCCAGTGCTGATGAAGTGTGCAATTTTGATGCCTCTTTAAACCAAGGCCCTGTCTTTCTACTCGAATGGAAATGACTGCCCTAGTAAATGAAGATCTGAGAGTTACACTCAGCAACAGGCTCTCGCCACAGTGAATCCCAGTGGTGACCATCAATGAAAAATGGCATGGATACAGGTGCACAACCTTTTATCCGAAATTCCGGAAACCGAAAAGCTCCGAAAACCGGACATTTTTCCCAGGATGTCGTCTGCACACCAAAGCTCGCGTTCGGCGCCAAACTTGACCCGAAACGACCCACGGTCAACCCAGGTCTGTACTACTGTAGCAGCTGCCTCCTCCCCGGAGACCGGGGAGACACTTAAACATCTGTAAATCATTGCTTAAATGTTAGTCAGTTAGTTTGGAGGGCTTTTATGTGAAGGGGGGGGGGGGGTGAAGGGGGAAACTTTAATTCTTAGTCCCCTACCTGGTCGGAGAGGCGGGGAGCGGGCAATGCCTTACCAGGTCGCCGTGCAGTAAGCTCCGGAGCGCTGTGGCCACCGACTCCCAACATTGCGGAGCTGGGGCTGCGGACATCCGGCCGCGGGCGGTGCCGGTTGTAGCTCCGACCCCAGCAACTCTACCCCTGGCAGTGCGGCGCTCCAAATCCAGCGCCGCCTGCGACCGGACGGGGGTGGGGGGGGGAACTGTATTCACCTATCTGTGCCCCTGAGCCCCTTTCACTCCAGCGACAAAAAACTTAGCCCATCCCCTCCTCTCCTCATAACTCAAAGCCTGTAGTCCAGATAACGTCATTGTGAATCTTTTTCTTGCACCCTTTCTAATTTAATGACATCCTTCCTATAGCAGGGTGACCACAGCTACCAAACATTGAACTGAGATTTTGAAAGTTAGAAAGCAATTTGACAGTGAATTGAAAAAAGTATTTTCCACTTGTTTGTAATTTAAAAATAATATACATTTGTGAATGAGGAGGGCACATGAAAGAATTTTTAGAATGTGAAATGGTCTTGCCTCATTGAACTGATGAGGTGAAACTGTCGTAAATTTTTAATGAGAAAGGTAGTGAAATAGAGGAATTTGACTTCATTTTTAATTTTGTGTCTAAATCCCTTTGTATCCTGTCAAAACTTGACTCCATGATTAGTTGTCCGGCTAAAAGCTATGAATCAAAACTTTAGCAAAGTTCAGTGTCTATGTGAGCACTATTTGAGGGAGCAGGGACGGAAGTATTTTTTTTAAAATGATTTTGGATAATGAACTTTGATCAATATATTTTTTTTTTAAAAGGCTGTTTCAACAAGAATAGTTACCATCCCTGTAACTCTGAACTCTAATTTACTGGTTCCCTAATATTTTTCATTAAGATGCTTTAAAATAAAAAAAGTAGATAATTCTGGGTGTGAATCACAGCACTGTTGTCATGGCAGTTTGCTGCATGAACATGACTGCAGCAGGTAACAGTGTTTGATTAGCCGTCTGAAGTGGGAGGCAGTTCAAGAGCAAAGATCAATAGGGTATGCATTCGGTTTCCTGCTGTTTGCTGCCCTTTCTAGATCCATTGGTATGGAGCAGGATTGGTTGGGGGAGGGCAACATCAATGAATACAGTCAGCACACTGAGGGTCTCCAGGTGTTCATCCTCAAACAGATCACGCTTCACTTCCAGCCTGAGCTGCAGCTTTGTGTTGCCAGAGCACCTCTCACTAGAAACACATCCCAGAGCACATACAAAGAAGGCCAGTCAAGGGGATTAATGTAAAGAAATGATTAGGGCTGAGATGACTAAGTACAGTTGGAAAAATGGATTAAGGGCCATAACCGAGGTGATTAGGAAGAGCATGCAAAGGCACAGGCACATTGTAGCTGAAGAATTGGTACATGAAGGAGTAATACGATGCAACTGCTAAACCTGGGTGAATTTGGGCAAGCCTTGAGGAGTGAATTATGTCGAGAGCACATTTTGTTTCCTGGGCTGTGTAACAGAATTAGAATCCTTGTTTGTGTGTGGGTTTAGAATCTTAACTACCGTCACCGACCTGCCGGAGGGTGTAGGCAGACTACGCTTGCAATCTAGAAGGCCAAACTCCCGATGTTGTCATTCTCTGTTGCTAAGTAACTAATGTCATAGTAACCCTACATTAAAGCCATCAATATGTGAAGTCGGATTTACTGCAAAGGCACTGAGATATTGTTATTAAATTAATTTACCCATCCACATACCAAATAGCAAGGTACATGCACACATGTAGACAAAAATGAGTGTACAACCTGAATTTGGCGCCTCTTCACAGACTGACAGATAATGTTGTATGAGAGCAGACTGGATATGTAATGCCCCTGTCCCACTTAGGAAACCTGAACGGAAACCTCTGGAGACTTTGCGCCCCACCCAAGGTTTCCGTGCGGTTCTCGGAGGTTTTTGTCAGTCTCCCTACCTGCTTCCACTACCTGCAACCACCTGCAACCTCCGGGAACCGCACGGAAACCTTGGGTAGGGCGCAAAGTCTCCAGAGGTTTCCGTTCAGGTTTCCTAAGTGGGACAGGGGTATAATAGGTAGGAAGGAAATGCAGATGCTGGTTTAAACCAAAGATAGACACAAAGCTGGAGTAACTCAGCGGGTCATGCAACATCTCTGGAGAAAAAGAATAAATGAATTTTCCGGTCAAGATCCTTTCATCAGACAAAGTCTAGGGAAAGGGAAACGAGAGATATAGAAGGTGAGATGTAGCGAATTAAAAAACAATGAATGAATGATATGCAAAAAAGTAACGATGATAAAGGAAACAGGCCATTAGCTGTTCATTAGGTGAGAACGAGTACAGATAATGAGACTCAACAAGACGACTTTGAAGCCAGTATGACTTGGGTGGGGGAGGGATGGAGAGAGAGGGAATGCAGGGGTTACTTGAAGTTAAAGAAATCAACAATCATACCGCTGCCCAAGCAAAATATAAGATACTGTTCCTCCAATTTGCGTCTGGCCGCTCCGACAATAGAGGAGACCTAGGACAGAAATGTCAGTGTGGGAATGGGACGGGGAATGAAAGTGTTTTGCAACCGGGAGATCTGGTAGGTCCAAGCAGACTGAGCAAAGGTGTTCAGCGAAACGATCGGCCAGTCTACGTTTGGTCTTGCTGATGTATAAGAATCGAAGGGTTCAAAGGCCTGTTTATTGTCAAGTGTACCAATTAAGGTTAAGTGAAACTCGAATTACCAATCAGTATACTAAAAAAAAACAACAAGACACCCAACTACATAACTTAACATAAACATCCACTACAGTGGATTCCCCACATTTGTCACTGATGGAACACAATAAAGTCCTATCTTCCTCTTTATCCTCCGGGGCAGTCGAGATATTCGCAGTCGGGGCGACCAAAGCTCCTGCGTCGGGGCGATTGAAGCTCCCGCAATCGGGGCGGTTGAAGCTCCTGCGGCTTGGAGCTCCCGAAGTCATTCCCTAACAAGGTAACGCGAGGTCCACGATGTTAAAGTCCGCAGGCTCCCGCGGTTGGAGCTCCAAGGTTGATCCCCGACAGGGATCGCCAGCTCCACGATGATAAGTCCTGCAGGCTCCCACAGTTGCACCTCCCAATGTATTCTGATTCTCTGGTCCACTTTGTACTCTTTGTAAACAATAATTCATTTCAAGAATGCAGATTCAAATCCAGTCCTGCTCATTCATCACTGCACTCACAATCTGGCAGAGAGTCTACATTGAAATTTTAACCTTCATTTCCAGGATTCCTCTCAATTTGTGTAAATTCCTTGTGCCCTAGGACTCCACTGTTTCTGAATAACTTTTCTGCATCCCATTTTTCTTTAACATCTTCACTTTTTACAGTTACATAAGCTCTTTGCCTGGAACACCCCACCCAAAGTCTCTATTTCCTTACTCCTCTTCCACACCCCCACTTTACAGTATATTGTTTAGCAAACCTGGTCACATACTTTAATATTTCTAAGACTCATCACGTTGCTTGATTAGTTGTTTGTTAAGTTTCTTGGGACATGTTTTAAAGTGCTATATTAATACAAATTGTATCAACCAACCTGTCACACAGGCCTGGAATTCTTGCTTTGAATCAATATCTGGAAAGGAGTAGACATTAGGAGAGAAGAACTTCTACCACATTGTAATGAAGGCAAAAACACATTTTCTAATTGTTAAATTAGCTTGCAGAACAGTTTCATACAAGAGTAGTGATAAGCTCATTCCTGATGTGGTTCAGCTAACATCAAACTTCTTTTGAATTGGTGAATTTGAGACATCTTGATTCAAGATACATTTATTTGTCACATGTACCAATTGGTACGGTGAAATGTGTGGTCACCATACAGCCATGCGAATAATAAAGAGCACAGAACACGATAGTCTTTAACACAGACATCCCCACACAGCGGAATCAATGTTTCCCACTGTGAGGGAAGGCTTCAAAATTCAGTCATCCTCCTCTGTTGTTCACCCGTGGTCAGGGGGCTCCCGAACCCCTCGCAGTAGCCACTACGGGTTGCCCGATGTTCAGGCCATCTCGCCGGGATGATGGAACTCCGACGTCGGAAATGGAGAACCACCTCAACGGCTTGGAGCTTGTGAGATTTCCTTTGTGATCCTACACTCTAGCAGGGAGCCAATTTCGGGCCAAATATGTAAATATTACATACTGTACATACCCAATTATTATGGCACATCCCCTAAATTTATACCATACATTCTCAGCAGTTTCCTGTGCCCACTATACATACAAGGACACTTCTTGCAGGTGTTTTTGAAGAGCCACCCCTCCAATGCGTAAACCTTTAAGCTGCAGATTTAACAACATATTTTCCAATTATATTTCAGATTGCTATGATCCCATTGTTTAGTCTCCGGTTGCCATAGTTTCACAGCGGCAAAGAAGAGGCAAAATGAGATGCTGAAACAAATGACGTACAAGAGGTGGAAAGCAAAGATCCTATAGCAGAGGAGGGAGTGTCAACGTCTGACAAAAGAAGGCTATGTGGCCTTGGAAATGGTAAGAGATGGATTGACTGCAGGGGTGGTGCCATCTCACTTATGTATTTACAGCGGTCCTCACCAAGCATAAGCCACAAATCCTTCACTCCCTATGGTTATAACCCACCCTCCTTCATTACCACTGGTTTAAGCATTACAATTGGTTTCCTTTATCACACTGATTTGTCTCCAGATGATACTATGATACTCTGACAAGGGGGCATATCATTATATTGGTAGATCCTGCCCATGGTCACTGTCCTTCATATTTACTGCACAATGACCCATACAGGAGTTCCTGCCCAGGGCGTTGAGGCCAATAGTAATTGCTTAAACAGTGTTTGACTCTCCAATGTGCGTCAGCGATATGATATTGCTGAGCTAAACAGCAAGGTTGTCTAGTGACTTCCTAATTTTTAAGTGCTTCAAGGTGTGAGTTATTGTGAATTACAGGATTAGTGCTGCAAGGCCAATTGTGAAATCTATTGATAACATTAAGATATCTTCCATTTTTTTAGAGGGAGGAGGAGACTATGTAAAAAAAAAAAATATTGTAGCACATAACTTTTACATGCAATATAATTGGTCTTGATTGAAAAATATGATTAGTAAAAGCAATAGGAACCTCTGGGTAAATTGTATTGCAGTTTACAGTGCCAATGATATACTTGTGCATGGAGGCCACAGGCATCATAAGAGATTTCATTGAGCATGTAAAGTATTATTAATGTTACTGCTGCTGGAGGTCTTCACCAAAAGTGAAGTGGGGTCTGGAATCCTCACCAGTCCAGAAAACGTAGTCACGGACACTAAATCCCATAAATCATGGGAAATGCATGGTGCCTTCTCGACTCCCAGACACCATGCAAAGTTGGCGCTTATTAGCCCCACTCACTGAGTTGGTAGTTCTGCTTTGCAGATGCAGGGATGTGCAACGAAAGATCATCAATGCAGTTGTATTCATCGTAGACGTCAGAAAATCAATCCCCCCCCCCCCCCCCCCCCCACATGGTCTAAAGCAACACTGGCATATGTTCCCTCCCTTGCTGCCCTGTTTCAACAGGTTTAAAAATGCAGAATATGTACAAGCTTTGTTTCTTTTGTTCTTTGTTGTGAAATCCTAACCCAGAGTGGAAAGAACATGTGAATTTTCAGTTTACAAAAAGACACTGAACCAATTTTGAATGTGACGGCTATTATTTGCCAAGTATAGGTAGTCTTGTCATTAAATTGTATCCTTTGCCGCTGTTTATTCCATGGTCCAGAGGATCTCTAATGACTGTGTGACAGTGACACAGGTGTGTGAACATTGAAACGGTGATGTAGAGCATCAGTTCCTATTTAGCCTTTCCTCACAATCCCACCTCCAGTCACGCTGAGAAATGTGATTTCCTCTGGACACCTACTGACTTTGTAATTACCGAAACATTTTATGTTCCATAATGATCCTGATATATCTGTGTCTTCAGTCAATGCTTCTGAAAGCAGAGAAGACAGTTCAAAGCCAAAGTCCCCACAATTATTCTTCAGGAAATTGCACCAGTCTAATTTTAGCGAGGATGGTAATGCAACAGTGACAGTATTTCTGGAATAATAGGCATGGTGCAATTTTCTTACTTATTAGTATGATCATACTTATCATTTTAGCAGAGCTACTTATGGTTGTTTCTAGGTATAAATCCTTAAATTAATCCTTGTTAATCTAATATGTTTTTTTTTTTTTAACAGAACAATGAAGCACATAAGCTCAAGATTTTATCTTGATTGTAAGTGGGTTGGTCCAAAACAAACTCAAAGTCAAAAGCTTTATTGTTTTTTTGATGCACAGATACACAGATGTTGGCAGTGTTTCTCCACCTGGAGCCTTATACATTGTCACACTATCAAGCTTTGGAAGCATCACGCCAAGCTTGGTCCTGTTTATGAACACAGATGTATGAAAACATCAGTGTATATGCATGTTTAATCAGTTATGTATGTATCCAACATATCTGCTCTCAGTTAAATGTATATGATTTTTTTTTTTTGCAGGAGCAAGCTAAATTGATTTTTAAGATGTGTTTGCACATTATAAAATGCAATTAAAATTTGCATTGTTATTTGGTGAAAATGCGGCACCGTGGTGTAGCGGAAGGGTAGAGCCACTGCCTTACAATGCCAGAGACCCAGGTTAGATCCTGACTATAGGTGCTTGTCTGTACGGAGTTTGTACTTTATCCCCGTGACCTGCGTGGGTTTTATTCGAGGTCTTTGGTTTCCTTCCACACTCCAAAGATGTACAGGTTTGTAGGTTAATTGGCTTGTTATAGATGTAAAATAAATTGTCTCTAGTGTGTGTAGGATAGTGTTAGTGTACGGGGATGGCTGGTCGGTGCGGACTCGGTGGGCCAAAGGGCATGTTTCCGCGCTGTATCTCTAAACTAAACTAAAAAAGACTGACATTTTAATTCTTGACATGACTGACAAAAATAACTTATTACAGTTTTTTTGATTTTCAACAACATAATTTGCACATGTCAATAATTCTATGTTGATATTTGACCCTGGCCATTTGTGGTCATTAGCTAGTATCAGTTTTTTTGCATTTTCATAAGCACAGCTTCACTTCAGTCGAGTGATATTGCTTCTTTCTATAAAAAGGATAAATTACCAAAGATTTGTCATTTACTTCACAGATCTGATAAAATCACAAACCTTTCCATAATATTTTAATGAAAAATGAATGTTATTTGCCCCCATTCACTGCAGGGAA
Organism: Amblyraja radiata; assembly: GCF_010909765.2. NCBI lineage: Eukaryota > Metazoa > Chordata > Chondrichthyes > Rajiformes > Rajidae > Amblyraja > Amblyraja radiata. Next base: position 16,346,286 of record NC_045984.1, read on the forward strand.
AAGCATACTTGCCCTAATGGCTAAATTTAACTACAACCTTCCTCATTAATGTTCTGACCACTCTGGACTTTGGTCACTTTCTATGTATTCCATAGCATACATTGTTAGCATCTATATTTTATTACTGCTCTGCAATCTAATTTCATTCCATGGTTCAACTTAAACACATGGGGAGCAGGGATCAAACTGTGTATTGCAAATTAAAATAGTGAATAGTAAAAGTGTGTTAACATGAATGTACCTCTGCATGAGTGATCCACTCACAGAAATAACATTAGTGAACATGGGGGCACACAGGTTGAGAAATGTGTACGTGTACGTGTACACAAACAAGCACACTTGCACAATCATTGTGCAAGAATGAGATAATATAGGCACTGTACACACAGTTATGTACTTTAACACCTACTTTAGGGTAAATATAGGATAGATCTATGTGGCTGTTTGTAACATGTAAATTACAAATAACTGCAAATTGTAAAAGGGACTCAAGGCTCAAAATCACTTTCACATAGTACATGCAAGCACATAGACACAACTCTGCAGCATGTATGTAGACATAATGCGATGGGCACAAGGCGGGCTCCTATCTAGTTATTTGGCACAAGAAGAAATGGTCAATAGAGAAAGTAACACTGTTCTTTTGAAAACTTTTCTATTGCAACCAGGTTTGCATCAAAGGGTACATTTTCTCTTTATTTGCTCCATTGTTTTCTCCCTCTCTGCTCAGTGATCACGCTCAACCAGTAACGTGATTACAAGCACAACCAAGATATTATAATCAAACAAACCACTGGCTTGTAGTCAGTGACTTGGTACTGGGCCCACTTCCAGTTGCTTTATCCAGAGAAAAGAATAAAAAGATAAATCTAAGCAGAAGAGACATTTCATAATAACTTTGCCTCAACAAAATTGGATGGCAGCTGTTTTGAGAGGTCTGATGTATTAATCAATGTAATAGAAAAAATGCTATTGATGCTGCAGAAGGGGCAGCAGATAAATCACAACGCTATCATATTGTGAGTGCAGGGACAAGGCTGTGAGCTGCAAGAACAAAAACACTTGCATTGTATCTCCAATACAGAGGAGGTGACACGACCGGGCTCCATCCCAGTCAAACAACACATCTCATCATCATCATCCTTCAAATCCAGAATGGGATAACAAGGTGTAGCCTTGAAAGGAGTATTTTAATCAGATGATATTGTGCTGTAATAATGATGAGCGACTGAGCTCTTTGTCTGGTGACCCTCTGTGTTTTGTACGTGACTTCTCTGCAGCAAGTGATTTTTCTTACTACGTCCCGTTGGATCAAGATCTATGCCTCACTTCTGTTTGGAAGACTAGTGATTTTGTTGTTTCTTATCTATTGGTTTAACAACAAGTCATAGTCTGCCATACAGCACAGGGCAGATCATCATCTGAGCAACCTGAACTGTGAACCATAGATTAGTTCTTACATTCACATGATTAAATCTTGCGTTGTGGAATTAACTCTGCAATGTACGTTGAAGTACATTTGTTATATCACCATTAAAGATTCATGACTTGTCAACGGTAACTGGGCTGCCTTATGTACTCATACTCGTACTCACTCATACTCACTTTATTAGCCAAGTATGTTTTGCAACATACGAGGAATTTGATTTGCCATACAGTCATACTAATAAAAAGCAACAAGATACACAAAATACATTTTAACATAAACATCCACCACAGTGACTCTTCCACATTCCTCACTGTGATGGAAGGTGAAAAAAAGTTCAATCTCTTCCCTTCTTTATTCTCCCGCGGTCGGGGGCATCTAGCCCTCCGTTGACGGGATGATCTTGACTCCTGTAGCTGGCGGCGGGCCCTCCACGTCTGGGCGATCAAGCTCCTGCATCGGGGGCATCTCAGCTCCCCTGCGCCGGGCTATCAGACCCCAGGTCGGGGCTTGTCGAACGTCGTGTGGTTTTGGAGCTCCCGACTCGGCCTCTCCCGAGGCTGCGAGCCCTTGATGTTAAAGTCCCCGGTCGGTTTTGAGGGTCGATCCCAGGCAAGGAATCGACTCCGATGGTAAGTCCACACCCCAGAAATTACTCATTCACTGCCTTGTAACTTCTCAAGTGGTTAATCAAGTTGACTTTTAAAAATGCCAATCTCTATAAATTGTTAAAAAGTGCAAATTGTGAGGATATTTTAAATAAAGGAGAGAAAGTATGGAGATATTCAATCATCTCAGTAATATCTGTAAGGAGTAAAAATAGCATAAATAGTCTGGTCTGTGCCCTTTCATCACGTGGTGGGGGGGGGGGGGGGGTGGGCAGTGGGGTTTGAGTGTCTGGAGCCAAGAGCCTCGAACCTCCAATTTTCTCCTCCCTGTGGAAAGGTCAGGAATTCATGACCAACTCGTGCAGTTGAGCATCAAATTTAGGTTGATGCTTCAGTGCAGTACAATGGGGACACTGTAGGTACAGTCTTTAAGATGAAAACTAAACAGAGCCCCCTCAATTTTCTCAGGTAGACATGTAATCTAAAACAATTAATTGGATTAAAACCAGGGAGGGATATTCTCCAAAATTCAGAACAATATTTATACTTGATCAACATTACAAAAGCAGATAATCTGGTCATTATGAGAGTGCCATTGTGGGAAGATGTCACACATTTACTCCTGCATTTCCTCTTAAACAACATGGATTAGATGTTGTGAATACTTAATTCTAAAGATCTTTGAGATTTCAGGGGCCATCAAATACACCAAGACTATTACTCTTTTACCCTTATCATTCCCCTGGACACAATCCACAATTTTTTGTGTAAACTATGAGGTTGAGCTGCTTACTGCCAGAGCTGGACAGGCCACATAGAACACAATAGGTCCAACTCTCCCTTCCAACTGTTGTTTCATGCTCATTTCGGAATGTGATGGTAAACCTGTTTTTTTAATTATTTATTCTGCATAGTTTCTGCTTAAATCTCTCTTCCCAAAATCTTGTACCTGCACCTCCACCATAAAAGCAAGTAGACTGTGACCATACATTGTCATTCTGATTGAGATGAAACGGTTTCTGATATTACCTCTTCTTCCTAACCCATTGGATTGGACTTTACCTGTCCCAGCCCTGAACATGCATCTTTCTCCAGTCTCACTCCTGTCTTCCCTCATTCTTCCTCAAATGTGTTTCTACAAAACCTCTGACACCCAACCTCTCTGCTCAGTTTCCACGTTAGCTGATATTATTGGTGGATTCTTTTCAATGTCCTCTTCAATCCAGCTGTCATCACCCTTTCCATCAATGTAAACAACTCTTGATCCCATCTGTTCTATCCTTCTTCCAAATTCCTTAATGTTCTCACTTCCAAAGCTGGAGTCAACTTCCTCTATCTCCAAGTTTGAATTATCTCATGCAGCTAAAGAAAATAGAACAAAATCAAAAAATTTTAAAGAATGAATTGGAATGTACAAGATCCTCACAGGCAAAGTATATGCCAAGATGTTTCCTCTACTGGGTAAATCTTGAATGAGTAGACATGATTACAAGATTAGGGGCAGTCATTTCAAACTGAGGAGCATAGGAACTTCTTGCAGAGGGTGGTTTTTGGAATAAATCATGGTGCCTATTTAAAAATAAAAAAGATACATTTTAGAAAGATCAGGGAATGGAGGGCTACAGTTACTGGTACAGAAGAGGAGTTGAGGCCTGCAGCAGATCAGCCATGATGATATTGAATGACAGGGCAGGCTTGAAAAGCATTTTTTTTATGTTTGAATGCCTCTCCATAGTCTAATTCCTCCCTGTATTTGTAACCACAATCAGCCTCCCAGTCCACAGTATCAGTCATTATTTAATTCAAGCATGTCTAGGCACCACTGCTTAAACCCTTTAGAATCTGCTTCTATGACAGTTTTTTTGTGCGCATTCAACATTTCTTATGTGGCTCAATGTACAGTGATGGACCTTGATATGTTTTCCTACGTTAAAGATCCATATAAATGTTTCTGACCACAGAAGCTGCTGGACAAATGTTTAGTCATCCATAGCCTCTCCCCAGTTTCCAAAATCATTATTGTTTTAAGCGCACTCTATTGGGGTTCCATACAGTTAAGATTGGTGGGGAAATGTCATCTTTCTGTGAAAACAAAATGCAAAAAGTTCAGACACAAGGGAATTCACTTGCCGTAATTATTCCAATCAGAGCAGAAAGTCAACAACGCCTGTAATTATTTTTGTGGGATAGTAATGATTGATCTTAAGGTCCAAAGACTTGGGTGGGGAGTTTATTTTAACTCCTCAATTTTTGCCTAGTTGTAATGAGCTTTGCCTTCAACTAATTTTGGTTACAGTGTCAGAATCCAACTACAAAGTGCCTCAGAGGCATAGCCAACACTTCACTCTGTGTGTAATCCAAGTGGTTTCTCAAGCCTACCCGAAGACTGAATAATATCATATCTAGCTCTACTCTGCTCATCCTGATTCCCACATCCCTTTTTAAAATCTATCACTCTCAAGCCTTGAACAGTGATCAATTGAACACTCACAGCCCCTTGGGGTTGGAAATTATAAATATTCTCAATTCATCCCAGTGAAGAATTATACTTCATCTCAGTCCTAAATGGCCGACCCCTTGAAATAAGTACTCATTAGTTTTAGTCACTCCAGCCAGGGTGAAATGTCTCTCTGCTTCAATTTACACTGCTGCACTTGATTCACAGAAAATGGGCGTTTTTTTCTAGTGTGCTAGAACCAATTTGCTAATAAGCTTTTAAGTGTTCCCTGAGTTCAAAGCGTGGCTATTAAACTTAATGATGGTGTTGACCTCGTCATTGTTAAGGTTGAGAGCCTGTCCAGCTGTAATTACCATACCAAGCAAGTCCACTCAATTTAATCCCATTTACACTAATTAAAGGTCTCGACCCGAAACGCTGCCCAGAGAGTCTGAAGAAAGGTCTCGACCCGAAACGTTACTCATTCTTTCTCCCCAGAGATGCTGAGTTACTCCAGCATTTTGTGTCCATCTTCTGTTTAAACCAGCATCTGCAGTTCCTTCATACACGCTTAATTTAGTAACTCTACACATGATCAATTTGAGTAGCATTCCGATCACATAAATTCTTATATAGTTTTACTAGATGGGAATTTCGACCCGAAACGTTGCCTATTTCCTTCGCTCCATAGATGCTGCCTCACCCGCTGAGTTTCTCCAGCATTTTTGTCTACCTTCGCTTTACTCTTAGCCTGGTCCTTTGCTTTAAACGCCTTCTTATGCGCTAGGAATTTCCCACCATTCCATGACTGAAAGTCAGAGGGAAACCTTATTAATTTATGGGAAGAACCTGCAGGTGCTGGTTTAAGCCGAAGATAGACACGAAAAGCTGGAGCAACGTAGTCGGTGGGTGGAGAAAAGGAAATGGAGTCTGACTTCAGTCTGGAGAAGGGTGTCGACCCGAAACGTCGCCTACTCCTTTTCTCCTGAGATGCAATGCATGCCGTCTGATCCGCTTAGTTACTCCACCTTTGATATCCGCGCACATCTGCGATCCCGTACACTAAAACTGTCCTACACTCTATAATTATAACTACAAACTAGCACGTCTTTGGCATGTGAGGAAGGAAACCGGAGCACCCATGCGTTCACGGAGATATCGTATAAACTTTGTACAGACAGCACCCGTAGTCAGGATCGACCCTACTGCGTCTATGTTGCACCAATGCCATTGCCGTAAATTAAGGAGTACAATTAGGAAATATTTTCTCCGTCAAAAAAAATAGTGATTATCTTTCAGAAGCTGCGGATTTGTGAACAGGAATATTCAGGAATAGTATTTTGTTACACAAAATTGCTGGGGAAACTAAGGATCCTCATAGTATTTTGGTAGGTTGAGGTAACAAGGGTGATACAGATCAAATCCATAGTGGCGCAGCTGGTTAAGCTGCTGCTTCACTGCTCCAGCGAGCTAGGTTCAATCCCAACAGAGGGTGGTGTTGGTTCAGTTTAGTTTAGACATAAAGCGTGGGAACAACCCCTTCGGCCCACCGGGTCCACGGAACCACCCGTACACTAGTTCTATGTAATCCCACTTTCGCATTGTACACACTTGGGGCAATTTACATAAGCCAATATA